>NW_001884550.1:699723-990478 GCF_000146915.1 Parastagonospora nodorum SN15 | reverse complement strand
GTTGAAGGAAAAGTTCCGAATGCCTGTAAGAGGGGTGAGGGATGATTGTGCGACCTTCAGCGTGACTTGG
Organism: Parastagonospora nodorum SN15; assembly: GCF_000146915.1. Taxonomy (NCBI): domain Eukaryota; kingdom Fungi; phylum Ascomycota; class Dothideomycetes; order Pleosporales; family Phaeosphaeriaceae; genus Parastagonospora; species Parastagonospora nodorum. The sequence continues at coordinate 990,408 of NW_001884550.1, read as the reverse complement.
GGGGTGGGCGGCTTTTGGCATCTTGATGGTGGTAGGGGTGGGCTATACATAGTGAAGATACAGGAGTTGGATCTTGCAATGCAGACTTTGCACAACTTCATCCGTTGTCTTCAGAAATGGAGAGATGGAGATATCAGTGAGAGGCATAATCTACACCTCGGTCCTTCGACTTGCATGTGTCACGTCCCACACTTTGTACCACAATACTCTCAAAGAGAACTTATTGGTACGACGCCTGAAAGGGGTTCGACATGATGCTTCGGGAACGTAGTACACGACCCAAAGGAGTACTGGGTATGTCGCACAGCAGATGGAATAGTTCGAAGTTGAATGCGCAACTGCACTACATGCAGCGCCAGCGTATTGTGTGTAGTGTATTTGAGTAGCAGTGCAGAACCCCTACTAGGCTTTCTGACATACATCCATTTATCCGCTATTCTAGCGCGGTTGCTTCGAGTAGAAGACAATGTGCTCATGTAGGCTCAACGTGACCAGAAAATTACATCTTACCTGCCGCGAGAATAGTGCCTAGCACGTCAACTACAATTTTCATCCCGCACGTGGTCGCCTCATCTATAGTGCCTCCAAATCTCGCAATTGCGCTCTCGTCGAATCCTCTGCCAAGCCTGCATGCATCGTCCAGACCCCTCCCAGCACACAGGGTGAGCCAGGACAGGGCTCTTCCCAGTGGGCGAGGACTGTCAGAATCAGGCAGGCGCTCTGGCTGAAAATAGATACAGTCGCGCCGATCGCTTGCTTAGTGCGGGTGGGTTGGGATCCCAGGCGCTCGGTTGGATGCATGTTGAACAGCAGCGACCCCACATGTTCCGTGTTGGAAAAGGGCATGGTGCAGACTGCCGCTTTCGGGATGCTGGTGTATATGTGCAATTTGCCTAGATCTGGGTGGCGAGCGAGGGACGGACTGTACCTGATCGTCGTGATATAGACGGGGGTAGTGGGAGAATTGGAGACGGGAGTCGGTCGGACTAAGGACATGTGTATATATATCGCAGAAAGGTGCGTGCTTTCTCGTGTTCGCGAATGCCTGGGTGCAGTCGCGTGGGAAATGTTTAGTCCTTTACCTTAAGATGCAGGGTCTCGCAGTGCTCGAGCAGGGCCAAATGTTTCCATGCATGAGCGGGAAGCGCATGAGGGAGGGCATTTGAAGGAAATGAGGATCAAAGGGGAGGATATGCAGTGTGGACGCCGCTGAAACGTAGCGATACTGTGACTGAAGATCTCGCACACGGCAAGATTGGAGGATGTCCTGTTTGTGTTTATGGTACGGGGAGAGATTGTCCTGTGGCAACGGAGATGGACATAGTTTCAGGGCAAAGTTGTTGTTGTCACGCGACGGGGTGCGGTGCAGTCCTTTATAGGATGCTGACTCGAGGGCGGGCTGTCAATCGCAGGCCACGCGAGGATGCCTGCGCCTGTTCGCAGCGCGAGCCCTGGAGAGTCAGAGGACGCGCTACCATGTGACTAGGCTCCCCCCCAGCGGGTGAAGGTTGCGACGAATGCGGCAGCGACGACCGAGCGGAGGGAAGATGAGCAGGGCAAAGGCCATTGGAGGCGGAGAGTTGAAGCAGGGCAGAGTTTGTTGGAGACAGCAACGCCAATGCCGCAAACTCTTCACTGCCAGATAATGCACATGGAGGGCGTCCCAGGCGGGCTGGCCAATAAGTGGTAGTGGATGCTCGCCCTCGCAGAGGAAGGAACCCTTGCGCTTGCCTCTTCGGGCGCGCTCAAACCCGATGAAACACTGGAAACGTCGTCTAGCAGACCCTGGGCGGCGAGGCTCTGGTTGGCTGGGCGCGCAGTATTGGATGCTGCAGCGAGGCGTCCACCAGCTCAGCAGCAGTGAAGGGCGGCGCCGGTGGTCAGCAACCACCCAACTGCAGTCCAGACTGGCGTGGCGCTCCACGCCGTTCGAGCGCGGTTTCTCGCCAGCGCGCAGCTACGGCGCGAGAGTTTCTGATGCTGCGCGATGGCCACCTCGTCTGTGGCCGCCGGGCGCGCTGAAACAGGCCGACTCGATGTGGCGCTGACCTTGTCGCCCTCCCCAACACGCGCTACACAGGCTGCAGGCCATCCCTGCCTGGCGTCTGGCGTCTGGCTGCTCGCTGCGAGTGGCATGCATGCGGCATGCCAGTAGTGCCAACGACTAGGACGCTGGTTGAGTCGCAGCAGCAGTGAGAAATATCTAACCACACCTCCGCGCCGCCCGCCAGTCGCCTACCCGGAAACTCTCTCTTTCCTCTGCTCTTAATACCGCCGCACACGCTTAATTGCTGCTGTTGCTGCTCTCCATTGCTCGCCCAGTTACAGGCCCGCCGCCAACCCTGTCTCCGCCGCACCCCCTGTTGCACCAGCCTCTGATCTGCTGTTAGCTGAGGCTATTCTTTGACGTCTAGCGTTTGCGGACTTGCTCCCTCCAGCCCTGCGACACTCCTACAATCTGCTCTGCCCCTCTGTCCCCAAGCTGCCCTGCCGCAGTCACCCAGCGACCATGACCACCGCTGTCGCCAATCCCTCCATCCCTGCCGCCCATGCCGCACCACCGCCCACGCCCGAGGGCGTCGGTTCTTCAAGAACATATGCCGCCATTGCGCCCTCGACTTCTTCTCCCCACCAAGTGACGCCCAACTCCAGAGCCTCTAGACTGCCACACGATGCTTCACCTACCGACACCAGTAGTGATACACCCGCATTCAGAGGGGATGGCAAGCGCTCACCTCTTTCGTACGTCTTTTAGTCTATCTACTCGTTCTTCTTCCTCTGCCTCCGCCCGCCCGCCCAGCGCTGGCTCTCCCACCTCCACCTCCATGTCCCCTCCCCGCAGAGACATCATGTCACACATGTCTAACCGTCCCTCGTCAAGCAGGTCTCGTGGCCCAGCACCCAAGATTGTCGTGAAGAAGGAACCCAACTCGCCCGACATGCCCACCACCACGCGGCACCGGCCCCAGCGCCTCAACCTCTCCAACAACAACATTGTCCACACCTCGGGCGCCCTCACCGCACGGCCCGCCGCTCAGGGCAGTGCGAACCTCTTGGACATGGGGCTTGCCTGCCTGTCCCCGGGCTTCCACACCCAGGATCCCACCATGCGCGAGCAGCTCCAGCGCAGTCTGGACGTAAGAGAGCGCCAGAGACAGATCATCGAGGCTCGCCAGAAGCACGGCGGCAAGGGACCAGAGGACGATCAGCCCACCCCACGACAGGGCGACACCACTGGTGCCTTTGGCCGACCCATCAAGACTCCTCAGACATCACGGAGGAAGGGACCACCCCCAGGTCTGTCCATCGCTCCTCCCCAGGCACAGCAGTTTGCACACGACAGGGTGATCCAGTCTGCTCCCATCAACCAGACCTTCACTGGCCTCCGCGGCAATGCACCTCCCTCAAGACAGCTCGCCAACGGCCCCTCGAACCTGTCGCAAACATCACATATCCACCACGTCCCTGCGCAGCAAACCAGCAACCGTCTACCCCCCATCTCAGACGTATTCCCAGAGCCCCTCCAGACGGCGCGGCACCCCTACCATAACAGCAGCCCGGGCCACTCTTCCCACTCCAATGTTCAGCCCCCAATGCCCTCGCCAGGCTTTCCGCCCCAATACCAACAGCCTGCGCCTCCCACGTCACGGCCCCGCGAGTACAAGTCGGCCGAGGAGGCCGTGGCTTCGCTCTCCGGCGGTCGGGAAGACCTCCTTCCCCGCCTAGTACATTACGGCGGCCACCAGCCCCCAACTCCACCTTCACCCATGCCCAACAAGGCCGGCTCATCAGCATACCCACCGCACGCCGACCTGCACCGCAGCGGTAGCACAAGGAGACGTGGCCGTGACGAGTACGAACAGGACAACGGCACACCGCCGCTCGGCCGTCAACAGGCCCGCCTCGGACCCTTTGGAGCCGGCCGTGATTCACCCGACACGCAACTGAAGAAGAAGGAAGAGTTTATCGGACTCTGTGCAAGAGCTTGGGACCTTTTCCACTCGTAATACCGGCCTCGGCAAGTTCGAAACACCACCTGGAGGCGACTTGATATTGTTCCATCTACGGCGTAATCTGGAGTAAGGCATCTGGCCACCGCGACAAACACCTTCGCTTGATATATTCTATTCCCCCATCTTAGCCGGCGACCATTTCCCCGCGGAGCCACCTATTTTTACCCATTGTTGCAACTATTTTCGAGCTCGGCTCGCGTACGCCTATTTTCATAACCGTATCTTTGCTTCTGTAAAAGCGCCAGCTGTTTGTCTAATATGGGCACGGAAACCTTTATGTGTCAACGCACATACCACAACTCTTCACTATGTCAATTTTTTCAACCTTTTTCTATTGTTTATTCGTCGGAGTGACGATAGGGATTTCACCTAGGGATGGGCCGGAAAGGATGCTATCTGATGTTGCCACGTCGTTTGGATTCTCGTTTGGGGAAACATGGTCGAATGAAACATTATTTGTCTCATGAAGACCAACATACTTTTTTTGGTAAAAATGTCACAGCCACATCACTTGACATTTGTTTTATTCGGAGGCCGGGCCGGGCAATCTATTGGGCATCATTCGATCTGTCGGCAGTGGAAGATACCTCGTGTGTGTGGTTTTCTTGGAGGGGCGGAGGGGAGGCTTGGGTGGTGGGGCGCAGCGTATGAGGCACAGTTTCCTCGGGATTGGGAACAATCCGGCAAATCTACTTTTTCGCAGATCAACGTTATACACCGGTGTGTTTCGCAAAGACTCCGCCCCAGCGGAAGGACGGTGAACTGCAGCCAAACACGTCGCACAAGGAGCAAAGAAACTTAATACGTCACATTTACAATTCCTGTCCCACGCATTTTGATTGAGTGAGCAACAGCAGTGAATATCTCAATCTTGAGTTCGTAGGACGGAGTGCTGATCTCGGCATCTTCAGTGCACATCCCGTCGATCTGTCATCCGCATCTGAAACGCCATCGTTTGACATGACTCGTCCCTCTGCGTGTTCCTCACACCCACCCCCAACTTCCCACACCTCTCGGGCGCAAAAAAATCCTCTCGGACTTTGCCCACCACCTGAGCAGTTCATCGCCAAGCGCGGGTCTCTGCATCTCACAATTTTCTCCTGTTCATGCGTCTGCTGCCTCCGGACGTGCTAGCCCAGCCCGGGCAGAGATCATCGCCCAGGTTTAAGCAAGCCGTGTGATGTTTTGCCCAGCTGTGCTGGATGTCACTTGGTATGAAACGAATCCGTTGCGGGACCAGACTGCACAGTAGCCAAACGCTTGGACCGCGCCGGGCTGGGCGGGGTTTTGGTGAAACAGCCGCGTACACGGACGGGGCTTGAAATTTGCTTGACCAGCGAGCGGTGGGAGGGAAGTTGATGCGAGGGAGAGAGGATGAGTCAGATGTTTCCGCAGTAGTCAGGGTCGTGTTGTTTTTTTCGGAGATTTTTTGCTACGGGTAATATGACATGGTTTGGTGTTGGTTTTTGTAGTCTGCATTTTTTTTTTTCGCGGGTAAAGGAGATCATGAGCGTTGCTTTTTGGTAGGGAAGATCTAGTTCGCTTGTCTACATGCGTGCTTTTTTTTTTCTTGTAGGATTTTCAAGTTCAGGGTCTTGATCCATGTGGAGATGAGAGAAAGTGGGCTAAGTGGTTAGGCGGGGACAGGGGTAAGCAATTGCGAACTTGTCAGTCATTTCTTTGGTAAGCGAGAGCATTCATCTCATGTCGTTTGTGTGTAAGCGAAGCTGACTTGAAAGGATCCAGGATCGTGTTGAGCGGGACGGAGCGAGGGGGGGCTAGATCTGAAGTTGCGTGATCATGGACACGGAGGAGAGACGATTTGTGGAAAAGCGATAAAAGCGCGCGGAGAAGATTGTGGATTTCTCTCCGCATCGTATGTTTTGAAATGAGAGGTTTCTCTCCAATCGTATGGCGAATGACGGTAAGCGTCAACTCTGCTGAACCAAGATCCCGACTACTTCCGGGCGGACGAGATGGTGTGTAAATATCAAGGTCACATGGAAGATTCATTCTCCGCACAATACGTTTGAGGTTGAGAGCCGCTTCGCTAGTTGGCCACGACGTCTGGGTCTGGAGTAAGCGAGAGATTCGGGAACTGGGAACACCGTTGAACGGGACGGAGCGAAAGCCACATCTTACGCCGAGTCATTGCATCGGAACAAAGGCGATTTGTGGAAGGTAAGAGTCTATTTCTCCGCACCCTGCGTTTGGAGTAAGAAGGATCAATGGTTCGTGGCATTGCATGTGCGTCCTGTAAGAAAAGTCTTCCCTGTAGGCCACATCGTAGGATGAGGTTTTGTGACATGTGAGTTTCTTAGACCGAGCCAAGGGATCAAGGTGCCAGAGTCATCGGTGTTGCTATAGGGATTGAAATGATGAGGTTTGACATGTAGGTTTGACACTGTGGCGAGGTGAATGCTGTTTGGGCCTGGTGGATCGTGAAGCTTATCGAGTATCCGACGCAAATGACTTCACGTTTGACTAGGATGTCACCTCACACTGGTTTTCCTTGCTGGAAGTATCTACATCCCCGATGACATGAGGAAGTCGTCCTATTTTCGATACCGCGGGCCCTCCTCGTGCAAGCAAGAATGTATAAAGCTCCTAACTCTTAACGTTGAATGTATGCCTCAGTAAATTTGTAAACTTGTGGTCTCGAGGGACGCGCGCTCCGTATTTCTCTAGCATGCGAGTACTCAAGTAGCCGATTTTGACACTACACTCGAAAGTCGACTCATTACGCAGATACTGGGTCAGCTCCACGTTCGAGAAGCAAACAAATGATCTTTTGGGTACCGCTCTCCGCTGCTTTCTGAAGGGTAGTGAATAGCAGGTTTGCGTTCGAGTAGTCCAGTTGTAGGTCCGACCTTGGTCGATCTGGAGAGGGCTTGGTCACTCCCTGTAGAAGCTTTCGTTGTGTCTTTGCGCCGAAGTCCAGCAGCCATCTTGCCACGTCCTCTCGTTTTGGAGTGCTATTTTCGATGTCTTTTAGAAGATGACTGGTATCAGGCATGCTTACATCGACAGCATACGACGGTGTAGCGAAGGGCCGAACGAAAGTCAAGAGTTGAGACAGAAAACCGGCTGAAGAGCCATGCAGCATGCCTTCCACGAGGTTCTTCTTGATGCAACGTTTGCTTCCCAAGTATTCACGTCCAGCCTGATGACAGTCCCTCCATTTTGCTAGACTGATAATGAAGTCATTCGGTCCTCATACCGGAACGAGCACGCATTTGATCAGATCGAATTGTCCGTTTCGGATAGCGGGCTGAAGGACAAGACTTCTGGTATCTCTCCTCAGTAGCTCCTTGTCATCGACTAGCATTCTCAGGACCTCAAACCGACCAAATTCTCAAACAAGATCCACGCGTGAATCCCACAGCTCGGTGATTTTACAGTAAGTCTGAGCCTTGTAGCGCTTTGATGACCCTCTCTACGAGCAGCCCGGAGTGCATGTCAATTTATTATGCAATTCGTAGAGGCAGAACGAATGACAGAATAGCTGACTTACGGTTTACTAGCCGCAGCCTTAGGCCACGTTTGAGACCACGAACAGTAACAGCATGGACAAGCACCTCGCACAGTAACCCCGGTGGTATGTCGAGTAAGCACGTCTTCATGGGATTGTTGTGTCGTGCATGCATGTGGTCCTTGGATTGTGGTCGAAGTAGCTGCAGGCCACGCTAGCCTACTCGGGCGACTGAAGTTGATGCTTGCATGTGAGCGACAAGCTGCGCTGATCATGTTCTCAGTTTCTCCAAAGCGCAAAATCTCACCTGCATGCTGCAGACATACTTGGAGATCCAAGGCCAACTAAATTTAGTGTATGCATTCATCGGCCACTATCTGCATGTCGTACACACCGTGGAATGAAGCCTTCCAAGGTTTCGATCTATTACCATCGAAATAGAAGGCCCGAAAAGTTTGGGAGGGAGGCTGAGGTAATCCACTTTGATATTCCATCGCATACGATCTGCGACTGCATCTGACAACAGCTGCATACATGACATCACATTCATGTAATTTCCCTCTCAACCCTCTTCTGTCGTCCTGGCGCGGGGTTGCCATCGTCTATTAAGATTCCGAGAATATGGTAGCAAGGCTGGCGAGGGAGTGCTGGAGTATGGTTGAAGCCAGACAAAGATCCAGGGTTCGCACTTGATAGCCAGTCACAGCCGCGGAGATTACGTAGGCGGGGGAGGGGCAATTGGCTTCGGCAAGGCTGTGAGCTCTGGTTATCTACGGCCCTACGGGTCGCCGCAATTCGCCATTATAATGCGCCGACGATATCTTCCCCCAAGACTTCTCCCGCTGTATGCCACCAGTGCGATTTAAACTCAGAGGTCCCTGCTCCTCCACCCGGCCTCCCACCGCGACTGCGCCAACACGCCGAGTGCCGCTCCAACCTCCTGCCACTCCCCGAATTACACCTCGAGCGCAACTGCGCCAGTTCCACACGTCGATACTCAGAATGGAGGCGCAACACTCTTCCGGCGCACCTGCCACCTCAGGCGACGGCCTGCAGCTCAAAAACCGCCTGAATGAGTCGCGGAGCCCGTATGTGCGCGGTCACATGAACAATCCTGTCGCATGGCAGCAATGGGGCCCAGAAGCACTGGAGTTAGCCAAGAAGTCCAACAGACTCATCTTCATAAGCATCGGATACGCGGCTTGTCACTGGTGTCACGTCATGGAGCGGGAGTCGTTCGAGAACCAGGAAGTCGCGGACATCCTGAACAAGAACTTCATACCTATCAAGATCGATCGGGAAGAGCGCCCCGATATTGACCGCATATACATGAACTATGTTCAAGCTACCACAGGCGGCGGGGGGTGGCCGCTGAACGCTTTCATCACACCTGACCTCGAGCCGATCTTCGGCGGAACATATTGGCCAGGACCAGAATCTACTATGGCTATGGAGGGCCACCCTGGGTTCGTTGGTATACTCGAGAAGATCAGGGATGTATGGCAGAACCAGCGACAAAGATGTCTAGACTCGGCGAAGGAGATCACAGCCCAGCTTCGAGACTTTGCAGAGGACGGAAATATTAGCAGGAAGGACGGCGCGGAGCATGATCACCTCGACTTGGATCTTCTCGATGACGCTTATGAGGTTTGTCGAAAGATATCAGTGCAATTTTATAGGTGAAGCTGACGGACCACAGCACTTCAAGCGACGCTACGACCAGGCTCACGCAGGTTTTGGAAGCGCACCAAAGTTCCCAACGCCCTCGAACCTTCACTTCCTCCTCAAGCTGAACACGTACCCGAAGCAGACCGCTCAGATTCTCACAGCCGAAGACATCTCCAATGCGCAGAAAATGGTACTTGCGACCCTGGACAAGATGAACAAGGGCGGCATACATGACCAGATAGGCAACGGTTTCGCGCGCTACTCAGTAACGAAAGACTGGAGCCTACCGCATTTCGAAAAGATGCTCTACGACCAGGCGCAATTGCTACCTGTATATCTGGACGCTTACCTGGCGACCAAGAGACCGGAGATGCTGGAAGCCGTCCACGACATTGCGACGTATCTGACAACTCCGCCCATGCAAGCCGAAAGCGGCGGATTCTTCTCCTCCGAGGATGCAGACTCACTATACAGACCGTCAGACAAGGAGAAGCGAGAGGGCGCCTTCTACGTCTGGACACTGAAAGAGTTCCAGGAGATTCTTGGTGATCGCGATGCCGAAATTCTGGCACGATACTACAACGTCCGGGACGAAGGCAATGTAGCACCCGAACATGATGCGCACGACGAGCTCATCAACCAGAACGTACTAGCCATCAACAATAACACTCCCACAGACGTCGCGAAACAGTTCGCACTATCGGAAGATGAGTTACAGAGCATACTCCGCAGCGGTCGGCAAAAACTGCTCGACCACCGCAACAAAGAGCGTCCACGGCCTGCCCTCGACGACAAAATCGTCGTGTCATGGAACGGCCTAGCAATCGGCGCATTAGCAAGAACAGCCGCCGCAATCTCCGCGCAAGATCCTTCACGTTCCTCGCAATACCTAGCTGCCGCCGAAAAAGCCGCGCACTTCATCCAAAAAGAACTCTATAACCCGACCTCCAAGACTCTCACGCGCGTTTACCGCGAAGGTCCAGGCGACGCCCCCGGCTTCGCCGACGACTACGCCTACCTGATCTCGGGCCTCATCGACCTCTACGAAGCAACCTTCAACCCATCAAACCTGCAATGGGCCGATGAACTGCAACAAACCCAGCTTAGCATGTTCTGGGACAAGCAACATTTGGGCTTCTTCTCGACGCCGGAGAACCAGACGGATCTTATCATGCGGCTGAAAGACGGCATGGACAACGCTGAACCAGGCACAAACGGCGTGTCAGCGCGGAATTTAGATCGGCTTGGGGCGCTGCTCGAAGACGCTGAATACGTGAAGAAAGCAAGAGATACGGTCAGTGCTTTTGAGGCGGAAATCATGCAGCATCCATTCTTGTTCCCGAGTATGCTTGATGCGGTGGTTGCGGGGAAACTGGGCATGCGACATGTGGTTGTCACGGGCAAAGGGGAGAAGGCTGAGCAGTGGCTTAGGCGGTATCGTGAGAGGCCTGCGGGATTGAGCACGATTAGTCGTGTTGATACGGATTTGGGAGATTGGTTGAAGCAGCGTAATCCGCTTGTAAAGAGTATGGATGCGGGACGAGAGGGCGTAATGGTGTGTGAGAATGGAGCATGCAAAGATGGTTTGACCATGGGTATGGGAGAGCTCGAGGATGTGGTGCCGCAGTTATGATGAAACAGTGTTCATTTTGGATCTGTGGACAGATATCGATGAATGACGACTGTACGTGAAACATGATAGCATGAATAAGAGCACATCAAAGCGAATGACCCACTGCAAGCCCCTAGGGATCTGTGAGCGATAGTCGCTACCCAGGATCAGAGTAGCTCATGCGGCTCGAAAACTTTTCTGGGTTTCAATAGTGGCCACGCCGATCGTTTGACTGTTCAACGGAATCGAGTATGCGCCTCCAGTGCATGTTGTCTGGTATCACGTATGTGTGTATGATGACGGAGACGCCCTCCGAGGCAGTATACTTCACCAATGTCTGGCGCCGGGATGTCCGATATGAAAAAAATGGGTCTACGGAGATGATCGTGTCCTGGGACTACCTCTCCAACAAAGGCGAGCAATTCTAACATCTTAGTCTGTACCGACGTTGTGTAACCGAGACGTGATAGGTACGGTGTTCGTCAAATTGGCGGCCACTGATCGGTTCGTCGGCACGATCTGTTCGCCTCGCTGTTGAAGTGTGAAAATCTTGCATGATGCCCCGAATATCTCTTCGCGATGCTGCTTGCGGTAGAGGATCACGGAAGACTCCAAGAATAGGCTTTGTACAACCCCACTCAACGACCCAGAGTACGAATGCTGATGTGATATTGTCTTGCACCCGAATGTGTAGTATGGACAAGAGTGTAGAAGTGATCCACCTGTCATCCTTGCCTTGAGCTTGATAGTCGCGAACCGGTACTCTGGCTAAATCGATGAAGATGTTGCCACTCTCGTGACACGATGTTGCAATAAGGTCGCGTGCGAAGGCATGCTTTGGTACGCATGATGTCCTGGCTGGCGGAAGGCGACGTGGCTGATGCCGGAAAGGGAGCCTTTGCCGACAGGGAGCAATCGGCCAGGACTAAGCGAGGAATGCGGCTTCCATGACAACGCCGCCTCTTACTGTTTGCAGCGTCTAGATGTGCTTTTTGTGATGCGATGTTGAGCCGAAGGAGGAGGAAAGTCCGGCTTCGCAGCCATTTCAACTTGTACCCACCGGTCGGCGGATAATAATATGGGGACCAGATAACTACAAAGCTAACTAGCACGTTGCTAAATCAGCCCGATACTGCAGATGATGCAGCGCGTGCTTGATCTATACCGTTGTAGGGCTGAGACTTACCTGCAATCTAGCACATCACACCGTTAGAGGTGGCTAAGGTGACGACGACTATGACACGGAGATGTACTCGGTCACTCCGTACCTACCGGCTTTGACCAGAAGGCTCGAATCGAGAGTTGAAGATCTGGACGCGAGGCCACGATCATCGCAGTAACACGCAGTAACAGGCGTGGCACTTGGTCCAAACTATCGATACGAGTAAATTGAGGCCGCAGAGACTTGCCATGCGGTAGCGAAAAATGCGCTAGTATGCTGGAGGGTACATAGAGGAGGCTCGACACAAAGGACCTCCGGATTGGGGCATCGAGACAGACCCTAACGCCGTCGATCTTCTCATCACGTCGTCACGGTGGTGTCCGGTGAGCGAGTGTGCTTGCTGGTGTTCGTTGACGATACTTCGGTCGGTTGTTTTGCCGTGTCTCGGTTCAAGTGCATTTTTATCGAGGCGTGAATGTGGTACAGTCTGAGATGAAGGACGCACGGGACGTGAGGAGGGCTTGACGGCGCCTTCCCTCTTTCGCGCGGGTGTGGCCCGAGCGCCCCCGCTAATTCCTTGCGCGCCAACAACGTCAGGTGCTGGCTGATTGGTGTTTGCAAACAACATGCCACCGTCGACTTCTCCCTTCACTGAGGGGAGTTGCAGTGCAAACGGCTTCGCTTGTCAGCATGTGCCCCACCCATCCCGGGGCGAGCATGAACGTAGTACTCGTAAAGATGGAGCAGTCTGTTCCAGCGACCCGGATGGTGAAGATGTAACACGCTCGAGCAGTCTGTGCTATAAAGTCTGGATATCAGGACCTTACATGGGAAGACGCTCGTGCTACTGTCCCCAACGACGACTACGAGACTACTCCTATAGACGCCATCACCTTGCCGAAGAGGTGCTCGTCCTGCTAAGCTTCCGCCGTGAATTTCCGCTACAGTAATCGCAGCCCGCAAATGAGATTGCAATTGTGGTCCTGTGCGTCATTTCCTAGGCAAGAGCAGTCGGACCTGTCCAATCGCGTCTCGTCTAAAAGCCGTCTCTTTTGCGGGCGCCCTGTCTCTCACTTCCATTCAACTCTCCTCCGACTCCGACCCACTCCACATTCCTTCGGCCCGCGCTCTTCCCTCGAGCAGCTTGACTGAACGGGACCACACTCGTTGCCTTCTTTGTCAAGTATACCCTTCCTTTGTCTCAGCTGCGCCCTGGTCGCCGTCCACGAGGTAGCTGTTCCGTGGCTTTCGTCATGTAAGTCATCATCTTCTTGCACATCTACACGCCACCACGAGCGTGGCAAGATGCCATCTGCCTATAAAGCACACATGCCTCTGGAGACATCCCAATCATCATCTCAAACACCAGTCCTGATCCATTGAACAGTCCTTCATCGCCAGTGAATCGAGCTCCAACATCCAGTAAAATCCAACACCGCATCCGAGCTCTTTCTTCACAACAACAACAACAACAACAACGACAACAATGCGCTACTCTGCTGTTCTCGCTTCGGCCCTTGCTGGGAGCGTGGTTGCTATGCCATACTTGGAGGAGCGAGCACTCGTCACCCGTCTTCACACGGCGACCGCGATTGAAACAGTCGTTGTCTTCGTCACGGTCACCCGCGCTCGATCATCTTCTGTCCCGGGTCAGCAGCCTACGGGAACCGCAGCACCAATCGGCTTGACCTTGACCTCCTCCACGCCATCCAGGGCTGCGTCGTCGTCGGTCCGTGTGAGTTCTGCGTCTAGCGCCGCCTCCATTGCGACCGCTGTGGGCTCTCCGACCAGGGTGAGCTCATCCGTCGCGGTACAATCGTCCAGCCGAGCTGTTTCTTCATCTCCCGCGGTGCGGTCTTCAACCCAGGCTGTCTCTTCATCTACTTTGCCGTCACCCACTGCTTCTTCGCAGGTTGGACCGAGCCATGTGAGCGGCCCTGCGCAGGCAACTCTTTCTTCAGGCGTCGACTACCGCAACGCTATTCTGTACCACCACAACGCTGCCCGTGCCAATCACCGAGCTGCGCCACTCGTATGGGACACGAGCTGCGAACAGAATGCCCGTATTGCCGCCGAGACGTGCAACTTTGCGCATTACATTCCTGACGGCGTCCGAAATGGCCAAAACCTCTTCACTGTCTCTGGCAACGCGTTCAACGTCACCGCTGGCATCACGGAGAGCTGGTATAAGGGCGAGCTCCCGTACATGAACGGAAACTTTGGCCTCGCCAGTCTCAGTGACAACGTCTTCCACCAGGTTGGCCACTTGACCCAGCTGCTCTGGCAGGATACTACCGGTGTCGGCTGTGTCTCCATCGACTGTGGCACCAATATGAAGGTGGGCGGCGTCCAGTCCACTTTGAACAAGTTCACCGTCTGCAACTACGCGCCGCCAGGCAACATTGCTGGCCAGTACGGTGCAAAGGTCCAACCACCCATCTCCACCACCAACCTTGGTAGCTGGTCTGATTAGTCGTCTTACATGCTAAGTTTTTGGTCGTTATTCCATTTCTTTACCGGGATGTTGTGTACTGTCATTCGTTTTCGCACGCGTACTGCTATGCGCGTCTTTCACACCACCATTGGTTGCGTTTGTTTCTTGTTTTACTATGGGGTTTCTTTGCTGTTGGTGGTATCGGTCTGTGGGCGATCAGCTAGGCGGCTGCCAAGGGTACACTTCCATGTACATACTTCGATGCGACGAGCATCTTCACGACTTTCACGTAGCTCAATGTCGCATGATTACGATTCAAACTCTATTCTCTGCTCTTGAGTGATGTATGTTGCAGTGATCAGTCTCGTTGATGTGCGCGTTTTGTCAGGTCCTGGTGTGTGGCTGGTCTTACACATTCCTCACCGAGCGACCGTGAGTCGTACAAGAGAGAAAAGGAGATAATGGTTTGCGCGAGATACGTTGGCTAAAGTTGGGTCAAATCTGCACACGCCATCTTGCGCCTTAGCTGAGTCGCGAATCTTCAATGCGCTAAATCTTGACGCGTGCTCATCGCGACTCGCCCCATTCATCCGTGCTTCCTCACACCACAAACTTACAATAATTGTGCTTATTCTTTTTTTTAAAACGTGTAATTGATATCGAAGTTCGAGGACCTGCCTTCTTCGACAATGTATCGAGGAACGTGTAACTTGCGATCGGACGCGCTGCTTTCGTAGGTAGATATGATGTGTGATGACTGGCATGGTTCCATTCACTCCAGTATGTCCGCAGCAAATACTGAATACCACTACACTGTTGCCTTGGAAATGAATTGAAGATGGAAATGAGGCTGCCTTATGGCGGGTCCACCTGCAATATACTTCTAGGTCTTCTCTTCCATTAACGGACATCCACGCACTGTTCTCCTTTTCGGCTTTGCTCAACTGCACGCAAATCAACTTGCCGCGCCCGAGTCGTAAACTGTTCGCCTCGAGTTAAGCATGTCTAACCTCTTCGCCAATATATCGTCCGAAATTAGACACCTCATATGCCAGTCAGTAAGTACCGCACTTCCCTACTTTTCGACATCCTCTAATCAAAGCCAGCTGTTGCCAACCGACCTGACAAAGGTGGGTTCCTCATCATGAGCGACTTCATGCAGAAGGAGCAAAGGATAAAGAAACGTTGAGATAGTTGTTCGCTCAGTGCTCTCCAGCCTCGTAGACATGCTGAAGAACACAGCTTCTTTACAAAGATCATCCATATGATCAAACTATTAAAACGATATCAGTTTTAACATCATGACCACTGAGTACAACACTTTGTAGCAAATAACCACCATGTCGAACTCCAATTTACTTCGCTTCCTCCCCAACACCATCATGCTTGCTCTTCCACGCCTTGCCCGCCGTATAAAAGGCCCCGTCAACATGCTCCTCCACGTCCGCCGGCTTCAACCACCTGCATCGATCCTTCTCAAACGTCTCCACGCGCGGCTTGAACTTGGTCTCCTGCAAGGCAAAGTCGTCAATCGTGCCAATGCGCGGGATGCTCATGCCCGGGTAGCCCGTGCTGCGGCGATACATGAGCGTGCCGCAGACGCTGCAGAAACTGTTTTCCATTGCGTTGCCGGTGGCGATAGTGTTGGATTGGCGGAAGCGCGTGAGCTTGGATTCGCCGCGGGTGTGCTTGAGATGTGTGTCTTTGACGACGAAGTTGGAGGCGAACATGCTGGGATATGAGTCAATACAGTGTTGGTGATAGCAAGTTGACAGGGGTGGGAAGTACCTGGCGGTGATTTTGCGGCAGTCTGTGCAGTGGCAGATGAAGGTGTCTACGAGGCCCTCGCCTTCAGTAGGCACTTCGATTTGCACGGCGCCGCAGTAGCAAGTGGCTGTTGCCGTGCCGTTCTTCTCCCCGTGCGCGCCCTCAGAGGGGAGATTAATCTTCTCACTCATGTTTGCTGATGGCAGGTGTTTTTGAATTGAACCTAGTCTTTCTGCTAAACAGAAAAGTCAGAGTGCGGACCGTTAGGTAGGCAGATATTATGTCTTTTCGATTTCAGATAGGAAGGCGCGTCGAAATATATACTTGCCCATTCTCCTCGGTCGAATGGACCCCGTAAACTCAAAAACGCCAAATTGTGTTTTATTTCCACGCTTCCTAAGCATGAGTGTGCAATTCGAGAACTTGTTCTGGCTTCCAAGTGCGGATCTTGCATGGTCCAGATCCTCGACATGTTAGTAGAGGACAAGTATGATGTCATTGGCTGATGCGGGGACGGGTGCGGAGTCGGAAATACCACTCCACGCTACCGGTATTTGCAATGACAAATGTCGTGCATGTTACATCAGCTATGTGTCGACCGAGTTAAATCCGTAACCTACCCTAACCGCTACCATAATACGGTGGAAGTGTACCTCGCTTCACTAAGTCTGGTATAGATATTCTCCTCTCTTGCGGATGTTATCGTCTCTTTTCCGGCATCACAGAGCGTTCCACATCCAAAAAAGGGCAGCCCAGCAATATCTGTGCGATGACTATGCAGAGTCAGAGAACAGAGGTGGGGATTCGTTATATAGTTACGACACGGCTGCCATGGTGAACCAAGCGGTGACCTGTACTCAACCTCAGTCTCAGCATGCAGAGCAACTGACTGAACAGACAATGGCAACAAAACTCAATATCGGGCCATGATTCGATGGCATACGAATTATGACCTTTAGACATATGTGTACAAGTCTGGCGCCACAATGATACTTGTATTGCGCGTCGAGTGTATCGTCGACTGGCAGCTCAATGCGCCCTCTATCGAGAACAAACAGTGCGCTTGGGGTCATTGAGTAGTAGGACCAAGACAGCATCTTCGCTTCGTCGCGATTGCACTTGTCAAGATAGCACCTCCCGTTCTCGCGCTCTCCAGCATCGCCTTGTGTGAGGCGTGCGAGGTCCCCAATCAGCCAACAGAAAGTGTAAAGACTCATCAGCTCGGCGATGTTGGACAGAGTCCTAGCTCCTGGCCACAGCAATTTAGCCACAACACATTTTGAGCGGAAGAAGCAATACAAAAGCGATGTTGGTTAAGAGGTGGTACAAGGCGCGGGCATCGCGCCGTTCAACAATGTAAAAGCCAACACCACGACATTGCAGTCATACCAGAGTCATACTTCTTAGACAAGTATAAAAGGATCGAGTATGAGAGTAACTGATGTTGAAGTACAGCACTTCCTTGCAACACGTCCAAAAGCTTGTTCACGACGCACACCGCGAGAGCGACTGAACGACAATCATCCTAGAAAACAAAAACAAAAAGACACTTCACAATGGCAGACAAATATGTGACTGTGGAGCAAAAGGAAGAGATGGACAGTCTTAAAAAACAGCTCCAGCCCTTTCTTGAGAAGCCAAAGTGCTACTGGCCTCTTAACACCATGAAGAACATACACAGAGCAACTAGAGAGATCAAGGAAACCTGCGCCGCAGCTCTCTATAACTTGATGGAATGGCCAGTTCCAAGATTCTGCCACAAAGACGGGTTTTATAAGGGAGACCACAACGTCGACCCCAAATTCACACGCTCAAAAGACTGGTTCACGGATCAAAATTTCAAAAAGTATTCGACAACCTACACTTACTCCAATGTTTGGGACAGACTGCCTCTGAATGTGACAATCTACGTCCCGGACACCGTTCAAGAAGGAACTAAAGCGCCTATCATGTGGTTTTTCCACGGAGGGGGATTTGTAAGTCATCGTACCACTCATAATTCACTAATGTCAATCTCCTAATACTACGCAGTGCACAGGAGCAAATGACCACATCCCCTGGTACTCAGCCACCAGCATAAACAACGCCCGCGCAAACCGCGCCATCATAATCGCGCCCGACTACCCTCTCGGCCCCGAAGCAAACTACGTCGACATTGTCGAGTCCATCCAAGACTTCTTGTGGTTTTACAAAAATAACACATGCTTCGAGCCCGGCTACCAGGGCATGAAATGGACGCATTGGCTCCTCGACCAAATCTCTGTTAAAGGCGTCACCCTCGACACAGAACGCGTCTTCGTCGAAGGCGAAAGCGCAGGCGGCAACGCAGCAGTAGTAGCCCTCTTCCTCAACGCCGATAAAGTTACCGGCACGAAGATACCCATCTGCGCCGCGCTGCTGCGCTACCCCATGCTCGCGCATTACAAGCGCTCCTTCGACAAACCCACGATCGGATACATGAATGAGGAGCGCACTAAAGAGGAGGTATTCGAGCAAGTCCGCCTCATTCTGAACGAGCGCGACAAACTCCAGGCCATGGGGTACCTGCCCACACGCGGGAACTCCTCTGCGCCGGAGAATATGGCTCCAGCCTTTTTGATGTCGGTTACACACTCCTGGCAGCCGTCGTTTCAGCGCGTCAAACCTGGACAGTCTATTGTCTCTGATCCATTCGCCAATAAAGACTGCATCGAGCGCGCGATGGAGAGCGTTGGTAGGATCGACGCCTCGTTCCTTCCTGCTATGTTTATATACCATGGCGATATAGATAGTAATTGCCCTCTCGACGAAACGAAGCAGTTTATGAAGGTGCTGAGGGAGAATTACCCCACGGCATATGCTGGGGATAGGTTGGTGTTGGAAATTGTGGTTGGTGAGGGGCATGGGTTCGATTACGAGAAGTCTGAGGAAGAGGTGTATATGATGGAGGCGTATGGGTTTGTGGACAAGCACTGGCTTGGGGTGTAGTGTAATGGAAGGATGTTCCTCTTCATTTTCTCCTTCTTCTCCTTCTTCTTATAGACCGGGATGAGTCTCCTTTGTTCACAAAATAGGCCAACTTTCTTTCCTCTTCATAAAACGTCACGTGTACTTTCATCAAGTCAGCGCTATTTTCATGCCGTGACTTTATGTCTGTCCGATTACAGAGTATCGAGTGTGGCGAGCGAATTGATCAGATGTCGTGCTTGTCGAAAGAAGTGGAGTACTCGCCAAGCAGACCTATGTAAGAGACATGCCTAGGGCCATAGTCTAAAGTTGGCTACCTCACGAGCATAGCCTCAGCCATAACGTCACTGATCAATAGGACAAGCGTCAGATTTAAGCTATATATCATTTCGTGCCGATTACATTACGCGTTACCAGATACATCGGACGCGTCATGAGAATACTCCACTCCAGTGTGGCTCAAACATTTGCAAACAGATTATACTTGATAGCAATACTTTTCTTATATCCAAGCCACCACATTTCTGGAGAGGAAAGATCTACGCCATCAGCGAGCGAAACATGATATCCAAGAAAAAAGTTGACTTTCCGTGTATCTATAGATCTCATTCTCCATCAATCGGCGCATTCCATTTCATACATGTAGCAATGTTTTTAACAAGAACAACAAGCAAGGAAGCAAGCAAGCCGACCCATGACTCCTTGATTCTTTTTCTTTTGTGCATACTGCCCTGATGCGTGGGTAAGGCAAAACACCATATCGCCCGAATGCCTGTTCGTAGAATTGGGATGTAGAAAGTATATGATATATGGACAGTAAAATGAAATGAGGCAGACCACCTAAGATGTATGTGACAAGAATGAGATGTGATAGCCGTGGTCCAGTTACAAGGGTTGCAAGATGGGTGTGAATGAATAAGGAGGTGTACACAGTATTATCGACGAGTGTCGAGTAAGATTTTAGGAGGTGGTCTCGTGGATGCTCACACCACTAATCGGAATGGCAGTCTCTTTCTGGGAAGATTGAGTCGCCGAATGTACAGGGTCGTCAACGGTGGACGTGTTTGTGCTTGGGATAGAGCTGGTCTGGGGTGATTGTGCAGAATCCGAAAGAGCTGGTGTTGGAGGTGCCTCGTTTGACTCATTCGTGTCGCGTGGCATGGTGGGAGAATCGACTCGGTCATAGCGATACATCTTCTTCTCAACCTGATGCGCTGTTAGTGATGTGCGACCGACAACTATGCAGATCAACTTACTGAGACGATTTGCTTGCCAGAAATCAACTTCTTGGCCTTTTCTAGCTCAGGTTTGAGTGCAGCAACGAAGACGTTGTAGTCGTCTCGATTCAGTGTTTCCAACAGCTTCTGGATCACGTAGTTGCCGTAACCGTCCTTGAGGAGATTGAGGAGATTGTTCTCACCACGCTCATTCTTCGCAATGAACGCGTTGACTAGCTCACGACGCTGTTCGTCATCGCTACATACCAAGCATCTTTCGACGACGTTGCTCGCGAACTTATGCTTTGAGAATGTGAGAAATTGCGCCGTGATCAGAGAGACGATTTTCGCACGGTCCTCGGGCAGGCCATGTTCGATGACATGTTGAGTGACATAATTGCCATATGAGTCGGTGATGAGATCGGCCCCTCTTGCGTGGAGTTCTGTCATGATGAATCTGCGTTGCGGCTCTGGCACCTTCTCCAACAAGCGCTGAATGACGCGGCAGCCATATGAATTGACTGCCAAAACTCCAATGTGTCCTCTGAAAGACTCCACGATGACTTGAATGTGCTCCATCGGCACCCTGTCAATGACCTTTTGAATAACGTGGTTGCCGTTCTGGTCCTTGACGGTCTTCAGGACATCTTTCTCCAGTTCCTTCACCATGGAAGCTTGTTGGTCGACAAGAACGTGTTCTAGTGCTTTCTGAACGACCCGGCAGGCGTACATTTGGTTTGCAAGCGCGGACACATGGCCCTTCATTTTGCTGGCCAGTATCTTCTTTTGTGTCTGATCGCCATGCTCGAAGAACTTTTGGATGACGTAGTTGCCGAAGACGTCTTGCATTAGCTGCAAAGAGTTCGACTCCAGTTCCTTGAAAATTCTCTCTTTGACCTCGCTATTAGCCGTCTCGAGTTTTTGCTGAATAAAACGAGAGCCGTGTTGATCTCCAGCAAATTCTACTACATCATCGTAGATGTCAGGCAGCTCCCAACGCTTGCTTGTCTTGCTCTCTTTTCTGAATTCTACCAACTTAGCCCCCTGGACTGTGGTTCCCTCAGTAGTTTGCTGTTCGCGGGGACCACGTGGCGTCTGAACTGGCATCATAGGTTGCATAGTAGCCATGGCCATGTGAGGTGGTATGGCGCTCATTGGCACACCATTAGGAACAGCGTACGAATACTGATACGGGTGACGCAATTGTGTAGCTGGCAAAATGTGCTGAAACTGTTGCTGTTGAAACTGGCTATGGGGTATGTAGTTGCGTCGCTCCTGCTGGATCTGGTAGCCGGCCAATTTGTTTTGAAAGAGTGCCAGATTGTTGGGATGAGAGAGAGCCTGCTCGCCTGTGCTGTAGGGGTTCAACCGATCGTACACTGGTGGTGTATGGAGTTGTGAATGGTATGGGCTTTGACGAACACCGGAGCCGTTGGGCGCATTGCGAGAGTTATCGAACTCGAAACCCTGGAATTGGAGGGTGGGGTCGCTTATATGACCGTTAGCAAAGCTGTCTGGCGTGTATGTGCCATTCCGGTAGCGCGGATCATCAGTCCTTGTCGGAAGTTGTACGTCGGGATAACTGTCGCGGGCCACATGGGGCTCAGAGCCGCTGTGGGTGTAATTCATGTTCTGTCCGTTGGTGCTAAATGACTGCCTGTGAGCCAACCGGGCGTCCTGCTCCTGGTCCATAGCCATGCGGTTCAGGGTATGAAAAGAGTCGCTCTGGATTGACCCACTGCGCTCTTGGAAGGACCGGCCGTTCGCATAGGAGAACGATGATGCTTGTCGAGGTGCAGCTTGCGATAGCCGAGAGAATGCATCCATCGAGTTGAACTGGTTTGGCTCTGCACCATGTCTGGACGGCGGTAGGCTGCCATTTCGCGAGGGCGCTCCACTTGAAGGCGCGAAGTACTCAGACGGTGCCACGCTACGCCGGTCCTCGTTGGGAGAGTGGACAGAAGCCGAATCAGGCCATGAGTTGACCGCCGTGTCGGGTCGTTGGGTGATGTCTGGTTGACTGAAGCCAAAATTAGAGAAGCTGGCATTGAGTGATTCAACCTGACGCGAGGATGTGAAGTTTGTCGACGTGGGGTCAAGCAAGGGCTTAGGTGGCTTTGAAACCGGACCGGTGCCAACTATCGAGTTGCGTGGGCCGGTGTAGAAGGTCGACGAGGTGTCGCTATACTGCTGTGTTGGCAGAGTCTGGGCAATGGATCGCTTGCGTGCTGGCGACACTCCAGAGCTCCTCACGTGGACGTTGTTTGATGAGCCAGCGTCGGTCCATGTAGGACGACTGGGCCTCCACTCCGTTTCCGAGTCCGCAACAAGCGAGCCGGACCCGGTCTTGCCATCGGTGAGATCGTAGTTGCCGTTTTCTAGCACTTGTCAGTTCTGGATGTTATTCGTGGCTGCGGCAGATGTACCTCGTGGCCGCGAGCTGTCTCTCTTCGCGTTGCCAAATGCAAAGCCGAGCGAGGAAGAGGTATTGGTCGAGTTCCATATGCTGTTTCCCCACGGCGATGATGCATGGGAAGAGTGTGACGGCCGTTCATTGTCGCCGTTGCTGAGTGCGATGCCGCCGCGGTTGGCCATATTGCGGGCGAGAACACCAGGTGTGGAGTGCGTCTCTCGCGCGGGGTACCAGGCAATCAAGAATGCGAAAAAAAGGCGGAGGGTCTAAGTTGGTAGGCGATGCGGGGGCTGAGGCGTCAGCATGAGACATTTACAGGGCACATTGCGGAGTCGAGGTGGCGGCGCACTTACAATTATGGGTGCTATAGGTCGCAACTGCGGCGAAGAATATACGGACGGGGGAGTGTACAAGAAGCAGTGCTGGGTGTGGGATCGGAGAGGGGAAGCGATTATTGATATGCGCAGCGCCCTTGGGACTGTTTCAGGCAGTAAGGCTCCTCTAACCACTGTGCATGCTAACCTCGAAGCGATAGTCGTGCGCGCCAGGCGGCATCAGTGAGTCCGCAAGTCTACAGCAATGCAAGGGCGAGCGCCGAATAGCTGCGGAATGCGGCAGCGGTAGCACTTGGTGTCTGGATACGCTGGTGCTGGTGGGGAAGACGCTGCGAGCTATAGTCGTATCGGGCGTGTCGGGCGTGCGCAGATCTGGGCCGTCTGCGAGTGTTGGCGATGGGAGAAATGGCGGAGAGCAAGAGGGTTGTAGAACGATCGGCGCGCTTACCTCTAGTGTCCGCTGGGGAAAAGAGCGCTAGCCAAGGTTAAGTGTCCGACTGGCGGCTCTGCTACAGATGCTTGCCGGCGAGAGACGAAGCTTGGAACGAAAATACCGAGCAGCAATGCGGTGGAGCTGGCACATTCGTCGACGGTGCCGTTGATGAGACCACCGCTCCTTTACGGGAACTGCTGAGTCGGGCCAGGCACGCAAATCTGTCCAACGCAAGGTGGGTGATGGAAAGGGTGAGACAGCGCTCGGATTACTTGTGAAACGGTTCCCCTGTGCATCAACATGGAGTTGAACAACGGACCCTCAGTTTTGCTGTCGCAAACTCATCGGATGCCTTAATCCCACCGTCTGCGCACTACCACCTGTTCCATCAAACGACAAGTTACGGCTCGACAAAGCGTTGAGCACGTCGGATCCCGTAGGTTGCACGTCACACCGATCGCCGGCAACTTCTCGTAGCCAACACTGAAAGATGGGCCCGGAAGCTCGTGACCACACCGTCGATAGCAGATCTCTTGCTGCATGTCTATACTATGAGGCTGCTAGAATGCCAATGGCTGCCACAGGATGCTCCGTCGGTATGGATGCAGGCGAACCATTCCATACGCACATGTCCAGCTGGCAATGCACGCCACGCTGGACAAAGAGACACCTCTGGTTTTTGCTGAGCTCCAAGCCCAACGTGTGGGGTAGTAGCACAGCGCCAGCGATCGTCGCCAGGTAGAGGGCAAATAATGAGACATATTTCGGCTGCGCAATCGCGACGTTTTAGGTTTGTCTAGAAGGGCCAGCCTCAGGAGTCGAGCTGTCACACCTTTCAGAGCCGCACTTGGCGTTGAGCAGGCAGCGGCATCCTTGAATCGACCTCACGTAGCCAAGAAGCCACGATGTTTGACAGCTGAGTGCCTGAGACGGACGGATGAACAACATCCGCGATTCTAGAAGGGGTCGCGTGATGGCCCAGACGGCTGTCGTCATGCGTTGACGACGTCTGAACTTGGAAGGGAACGAGGTTGTTCGCTTGCGAGACGTGTATGCCTTGGGGGAAAGTGCTAAGGGCAGGGAACCCAGGGTTTTGAGTCGTTCAGAAACAGGCAATGCTGTCTCGGTTGGCCCCGTTGCTGTGGCATTCTTCAACGGCGAGATTTGTTTCTTGCCTTGCACAGACGATGCACATCTGTCAGCCTCGCTGTAATTTTGCAACGTCCTGCACCTTCAAGATCTGAGATGAATGTTGGAGCATGCGCTATCGACAATCCTCTGAGCTATAAATAGAACGCTTCGAGCGCGTAGAGCTGCTGTGAGATGCATAGAACCGGCTCGGTGAATAGAAATATACACTCTCTAGATGGCGATACGCTCGCATCAGTCTTGCTCTCGAGTACCGTAGATAGCTTTTGGCTGCCGTCAGTCAAGGCGATGTCAATGCATGGCGGGTCCCCAGTGCAATATCCGTCCCATGCGAGGCCAGACTCGATGGTATGGGGAAGCTGCTCCGGCTAGTCTGTGCGGTGGGCACGGTGGGACAGACTCTACCGCTATGGTACTCGTCCACGTCTTACGATCTTTGTTGCTGCGATTGTCGAAACCTTCACGCTGCGATGACGTTCGTTCGCTGGGACTGTATGCGCTGAGCGATGCATCCAGACGCTGATCCTGCCACTGCCCCTGGCTAACCGCGGGTGAGGCGAGCAAGCAGCAGCAAAATAGTTCGGTGGTAAGATTGCGACCTCCTTTAGCTTAGCCTCATTCGCGATAGCCTCTATCGCATTTGCCAGATGCAGCCAAAGCACGATATTGCCCGCGTTCGAAACGCACGCCATTGGCCAGTGCGGGCGGTTCCTGCGCAAGCCCAATTTTCCTTGCGCTGTCCTTGCGCTGTCCTAGTCTTCAACGGCGGTCCGCCCGTATTCTTGCTCTCCTTGCTCCCTCGCCCTCACCCTCACCTCAGGCACATCGTTTGGCATCATTTGTGGTTATCGCTTCACTCATTCAGCGGTTCCACGTTCACTCTTTCCGATAACGACATTCCTTACTTAATCGCTAAATCCTAAACTGACCTCGTCATCACGTAAACAAACACGACGGAAACGTACAGAAATAGCACCGAACACCGAAAATGATGAACATCAAGCATATTATGGCGCGCGACAACGACAGCGAGGGCCTCAGCAACACCCACGTTGCGCTGCTCGTCTCCCTGCTTATGCTCGTTCTGCTTGGCATGATTCTCATCGGCGCCCTCATGTTCCTGCGAAGCATGCGCCGTGCACGCAAAGCAGCCGAAGCAAACTCACAGCTCCCCCTCTACGAGAAGCGCCAATCAAACCACCGCCTCACCATCACTGCCATGCCCTACAAGGGCCGCGAGTCCGTCGTCGTCTACGAAAAGGAGCAGCTGATGCGCAGCAACCCGGAGTCACCCTCCAGCCCAGTGCCCGAAATCCGCATCACATTCCCCGACGAGGTCGACGAGTCAGGAAAGCGACAGTCTGGTCGGGTCGTTGTTGTTCGTGTTGGAGACCACAGCGTCGGGCTGGAGCCTGTCTCAGAAGACGACCTTCCCCCCTACCAGCGCGACGCCTCGGATCGCTTTGACTCGCTCGATCTTGACCGTATCGGCGGACTGAAGGAGAAGGACAGCAAATACTACTCATAGTCGAGTAGCATATCGGAAATGCCCGGCTGGACTTGCAACGAAACGTCCGGCTGCCCGGGTCAGCCCTTTGGCTACGATCGATTATTTTTATGACAGCTCTACCGTCAATTGTCAGTTTCTGGCCCGGTGAAGGAAGTCAGCATGACTCCAGGCGGTTGTATATTCTGGGAGATGATTGCACATACGCACATGAGTCGTTGCCATCTTCGATCGAGGTCATGTCCTCCTATATAACTCTTATTCTTAATGTATGATATGCCATCTCAAGCGACTGTACATGAGCAGCAGGAGAGCGAATACACAAATTTTACCCATCCAGCACTGGCTAGATGCATGCTTTGGTCGTTGGCGTTGTGAACGAGCGTGTGCCATCCGGAGTGAATTCTTGGTCTGCAGCTGTGTTCCAATGTGCATGTGAAGTCAAGCTTCAGCCCAAGCAATTGTCAAACTGGATGAGGTGTGAGCCATCCAATGACGCTGCGCACCTGCATGAACACCGAACGGCTGCTTTCGGCACCTTGGAGCTTAGGGGAAAAGTGGAGCCATCGACGGCTCGGGCTCAAGATCCATCCCAAGCAATGCAAGCCAAACACCATCAACACAGCTGGCCCAGAGACGTTGCCCATGGACACATACGCTCCTTAGAATTCCAATTCCCTGTATTTGACCTTCACCATGCAGCCCGGGGAGGTATTTACGCCAGCATCCGAGATTACGGGTGCTCGCAAAGAAAAAGTTGTCACCAAGACACCTCAACTCCCTAAGCGCAGCGGCCCGCCAGTCGACGAGGACAAGGCGCGACGAGCAGCTCAGGTCCATTTCAAGGCTTCGCATGGACTCATTACCGCTTTCTTCACGCTCATATTGTATGTTCCGCTCCCCATTGATTCGCATCTCCTCAATTCGAGCTATTCGAGCTATTCGAGCTATTCGAGCTAATCGGGCGCAGAATACTTCACATTGCTGGCATATACCTGTTCACCAGCGGCTTCCTCCTCACGCGATTAGTTCTCGACGACAAATCCGAATGCGCCATCCCTCCCATCGATGCGGCGCGCGCCTATGTCCCCGGAGACGCCCAGAAGGGATGCTGGCATCCCAAGACATTCGACAAGGCCATTGTAATAATAGTTGACGCGCTACGATATGACTTCACTGTACCTTTGGAAGCACAGCTCGAGCCTACAAACCTCGCCTCCGACCCAAGCCTCCCGCCCGTCGCACCCCGCCATTTCCACAACGCGTTCCCTGTCTTGTACGAGACAGCACTGAAGCAGCCCAACAATGCTTTCCTCCTCCCGTTCATTGCAGACCCGCCTACCACGACGCTACAGAGACTGAAGGGACTCACGACGGGGACGTTGCCCACCTTCATCGACGCCGGCAGCAACTTTGCGGGCACGGCGATTGACGAAGACAACCTGGTAGCCCAGCTGAAGAATGCGAGCAAGAGAATTGTACATTTGGGCGATGACACCTGGCATGCTCTCTTCCCAGGATACTTTGAGCCCAATCTCACCCACGCATACGACTCATTCAACGTTTGGGACTTGCACACGGTCGACAATGGGGTCACGGAGCACATCTTCCCCCTGCTAAAGGCAGAGAACACAAGCAAATGGGATGTCATCTTTGGGCACTACCTGGGTGTTGACCACGCTGGCCATCGCTATGGACCCGATCATGCTGCTATGACGGCGAAGCTCAACCAGATGGATGAGGTGTTCCGGCGTATGATCGAAGAATTGGACGACGACACGCTTCTTGTAGTCATGGGCGATCACGGCATGGACACCAAGGGCGATCACGGTGGCGAGTCGGAAGACGAAATCGAAGCTGCGCTGTGGATGTACTCGAAGAAGGGCGTCTTTGGCCGCAGCTCTCCCGCATATGTCACACCTCCCCACTCAGCCAAGGTGCGGCCTGTGGCTCAGATCGATCTTGTGCCGACCTTGTCACTTCTGCTCGGCATGCCCATCCCATTTAACAACCTCGGAAAGCCGATCGAGGAGGCTTTTGTTGGAAAGAAGGGGTCTGACTTTGAGAACTTGGCCATCGTCAATCGCTTGGCAGCTGCACAAATCCATCGTTATCAACACGAATACGCCATAGCTCGTGGATTTGACGAGAGCACTCGTGCCAGCTCTTTGGCTCTTTGGGCTGCGGCGAACGAGGCTTGGAATTCGCTTGGGAAGAAGAGCAACAGCGAGCAGTTCCAGAGTGTTTACAAAGCGTTCGGTGCCTACCAGCGCGAGACCCTCAGTATTTGCCGCGCTTTGTGGGCAAGATTCGACATCCCTCGGATGCTGACTGGTGTAAGCATATTGGCTTCCACTTTGATCGTCCTCGCCATGTATGCGCGTGGACTTTCTGGAGATAGAACAGAGTTGACTCCAGCCTTCTTCACTCGTGGCATGATGGGTGCTGCGGTTGGTGCCCTGGTTGGCTTTGTTGCTGATTTCGCCCTGCCAGACGTGGCTCAAGATCAAGTGCTGATCTTCTCTACCGCCTTGTTCACTATCCTCGGCATGTCTTCCACTTTCTTCTCCCTCCGACAACGTGTCTTATCCCCCTTCCCCGCAAGCATATGGGGCTGGACGAGTGTTTTTTTTACATTGGCTCTCTCAGTTGGTTTCGCGGCCAACTCCTTCACTATCTGGGAAGACGAAATTCTTCTTCATTTCCTCACCACCTTTGGTGTCATCGCCGTGGTGTCTTCTTTCCGTCAAAAGAACAAGGTAGACCGAACGCTTGGGATCTACCACTCTGTTCTTTTCACCGTCCTCCTACGTGTCGCTTCTTTCGCCCGCCTTTGCAGAGAGGAGCAGATGCCATACTGCAAATCCACCTACTACGCCTCTGCGCTTTCCACCACGTCTGCACCCTGGCAATTAGTTATTCCTGGTGCCGCCGCACTGCTTGTGCCCACCTTCATCATTGGGTACTTCGAGGGCACTAAGAGCTACCAAAACACAGCAAAGCTGTGGCTGGGTCTTGGTCTGCGCTTTGGTCTCATGCTCGCTGCAGCCTATTGGGCGCTTGATGCCGCGGATGACGGCGACTGGTACCCACAATGGTCCAACGTCATCAGCATCACCAAGAGGGCCTTGGCGCAGATTGTGCTGGCCATCAGTCTGATATTCGGATACCTCATATACAACTGGAGTAAGCCTCTCTTGAGCATCATCACCAACGAGTCGCAAGACAAGGACGGTGCACCAAAGCAGGCCATCACAGTCCTCGGTTACGCAAATGTACATGGAAGTAGGTATGCTTTGCTCATCACTATCTGGTACCTTGCCATCGCACTCCTCCAGAAGCCAATGGGAGCAGGCGCCATCGGCATCCTCGTCTGGCAGCTTTTCTCTCTCTTCGAAATCATCGACACCAACAATCTTCATACTTCTTCCATCGGACCCGTTGTCCTCGGTCTCCTCGGCTCTTTCCACTTCTTCAAGACGGGTCACCAAGCCACTCTCAGCTCGATACAATGGGAGTCCGCATTCATCCCCCTCTCAACGATCCGTTATCCATGGACCCCAGTCATCGTCGTTTTAAACCATTTTGGCGCGCAAATTCTATGTGCTGTCGCCGTTCCCGCACTCGTGCTGTGGAAAGTCAAACCCCAGCAGAAAGGCTTGCTGGGCGCCATGGCCAAGGCGATCGCAACACACATGCTCTTCTACGCGACCATCTGCCTCGCTACCACGATGTGGGCGGGTCATTTACGCAGGCACTTGATGTTATACCGGATTTTCAGTCCGCGCTTCATGCTCGGCGCGTCGTCGCTGCTGATCGTAGACATTGTGGCGATATTTGTGGGCTTGTGGGGTGCACGCATGAGTATTCTCAGCGTCGCGGAGGTGTTTGGATTCGGTGGGTAAGAATCCGGAATGTACAGTATACCCTAGGAACAGAGGGTTTGCATGCGTCCTGCTGGGCGCCACAATATTGTTGAGTCTTGTACAGCATCGCGATTTATGCGTAGATATTTTATACGTTGAATGTTTAAAAGTATTACTGCCTCCTTTTTGCTTCTGAAGTTCCATCATCGTGCGTGGTTCGCATGGCACAGCTCCCACCAGCGCCCAACCCAAACACATCCACACACACACACCGTCCGGCCCATGCCGCGCCCGTTTGCCACACCTCGCAGCCTATCGTATCTCACCACGTCAATTGCGCGGCGTCAGCCATCACCGCAGGGTCCAGGTAAAGGTGAGTGCGAACCGAAGCGGGCCATATAAGATTGCATTGTGGAATTGTTCTCCATCTCTTCTACACCAACCACAATGGCGCCAGGAAAAGTGATTACGCTCCTGGAGAAACTCTTGGAGTCGCAAATCGTTTCGGGGAACCGGAGTGTGGGCGACTACACCATAGGGGTGCCGGCTGGGCGGTGGATATTGCCTGCGATTTAGTTCTTTCCTGATTCATGGGTTGTTCCTCATGCGCAGCTCATAGCTACAGTAGCAAAAGTGCTACTGTATTGCTATTCAAGTTTCTGAGTTGCAATCTGGCACTGTTGCTTTCCCTACTTCTTCTCCACTTTCCTGTGTTACACATAGCGTCCTGCCAATATAAGGCTTCCAGGTTGTCATGACTGCGGAGTCCTCTGGACATCAATAGTAAGGCATCAGCGATGCTAGGAGCTGCAATGAAACGGTCTGATCTGCTCATCATACCCTTTTCGTCATTTCATGGTACGAAAAACTTCGACCAACTCCTCGTCTCTTCACGCAAACACGTCAAAACGTGCGGTCTTTCACACGACAAGTGATTTTCATTGTATTGATGCATGTTCGTGAATTCGATTTTATGAAAAGCAACGATACACAACATGGTTAACAGACTGAAAGGAGAAGCATTCGTTGACGTCCTCTGCCGTACCATCCAACATCAACAACAAACCCAATACCCACTGTGCCCGTCAGCCACACTACCTGTCAGACGTTTGACTTGCAGTTCATTGCGAGCGTGAACTTGCCCCCGATCACCTCCCTAGACAAACACCCTCACAATATCCACCCATTGACAAGCTGGATTCTGCGGCTGGCCAACCAAACCAACTCTCCAAATAAGCGTCTCATAAGAATACGCCCACTTTGTCGCACAAATGTACCAATTCTTCGCGCGCAGCGGCGGCTCAAAGTACGTAATCGGATCGACGAGGTCGTTCTGGTAAACATTGATGTACATGCTTCCCGACGCTTCAAAAAGCACGATGGAAGGGGCATACCATCCCGGAAGGAAGATAGCGTTAGCGACATTTGAAGTCGGCGAGATGGACAGCTGCATCGCGGAGGGAGCGATGATATTGCCGCCGGACCAGAGGTTGTAGCCTAGGAGGCCGACGGTGTCGAAGTCGCTGACGTTTGTGCTCGCGCTGACGTTGTGGTAGAAGGTTGTGTAGAGAGAGGCAGGGTCGGTCACTTTCTCGCCCGTGAGGCAGAGGCCTTCGATCGCGGCGCCTTGGTGACAGGCGCCGAGGGCGGTGCTGAGGTTGTTTTAGGGCATGTTCAACTTGTGTGGGAGATGGGACTTACTCGTTGAGAGTTGCATTGTCGGATTTGATGATCAGACGGAAGTGGGGGAAGAGACGTTGTAATACTGGTCCTGTGCAGCCACAATCGACGCAAGGGCCGCAAATGCGAGTACAGCGAGCTTCATGATGAGGAATGAGATGATGATGTGCAGTCTGGCGATGACTATAGTGTTGCAAGTTGCTATTCGATCTGTTGAGTTTGAACACTGCGGAATTGTTGCAGCCGGAGGAAGACGATCTTTATATGCCTGAGAGCTGTACACATGACACTGGAAGGTGCTGGCGGTGAGGGGCTGAAGCGCAGCAGGAATCTCTGCACCCTTGCCTGCTGTTCACAGAAGTCGCGATTGCCGTTCTGTATACCAGAGAAGGGCAGTGTCCCAACCAACCAGATTGCGTACTCGCACGGGAGGGACTCCTTCAATGTTGTACTTGTCCCCGTATTGCACGAGCCTCGATGGCTAGGGAGTAGATTCATGCCAGTTGCTGCCCTCGTTGCCAGGTTTGATGCTGAAGGTTGGTGTGTCAGGAGTGGGGTTAGCTCGTATAGCTATATTGCTATGCTGGAAGTTGTCACTATCATTCGACCAGCACTAAGCTCTACCTCGAAGAGCTTGTGGCCTCAAAGTCCACGGCGATGATGCGGTAAGTCTCCCCAGGGTACACGCGGCTGCGCGCCCGCTCAATGTAACGCACGTTACCCGGTTGCCCAAGATGTGACTGAAGGGACGAAGGCAGAAGCGAATTTATGACGGAGAGAGCCTTCCATGATTCCTTCCCTTGCTAGATGACGTTTATCACAATCCTTCCTGGTTCAATGCTGTTTCGACAAGCCATGGTAGGCAGCATTTCAACTGCTCTTTGCCCTCCAGCACCAAAAGAAGTCGTGGAACTAGTGCGATTCCTGAAGGGGAGGGAGTGGTTCACGGGCCTGCCAAGCCTCTAAGCTCTGCTAGGTTTTTGTGCGTCATCGCCGGACTCCGACAACAGCGAGGGTACATATATACGCAAATGGTTATTTGATCGCATCTGGGCTTCGTGCTCTTCGTCCACCGTGACTGAGTAAAGAAGGGGTACATGGTGCTTGTAGACTACTAAGTGACGGGCGGGTGTTTGTGAACTCATGTTTGCTTATGGCACGGAGATCCGCATCGAGTCGAGTCTAGACACTGCATAGAAAATGTCTAACCAGTACCATAATCAACGGCCATATTGACCGAGTTGCCTCGCGAATAAACACTCTTCCCTAGTTCTTCCGGGATGTATGACGTCACGTGTACCCGCATCTCGAAGTATGCATGTGCTAAGTATGAGAGTCGCCAAAACTTAAAATACCATCTTTAGTTTCTTACGTTCTACATAAATACAAAGGAACACAAAAATCAATCAATAATCCAGATTGTCACCATGGCACCAAAGATTTTTATGTAAGGTTACACCACATGCGCCTCACCAAACGTACATACTAACTCGTGGTGTAGTACCGGCGCCACTGGCTACATCGGTGGTGATACACTTTTCGCGCTTTACGACAAACATTCGGACTATGAAGTCACAGCACTCGTACGAACAGGTACACATTTACGCGATCTTCTATCGCTTCAAAGCAAGTCTAACCAATGAGGCAGAGGAGAAGGCTCAGCCTGTGAAGAAGGCGTTCCCTAATATCCGCATCGTACTTGGTGACCTGGACAATTCCAAGGTATTGGAAGAAGAATCCGCAAAGGCGGATGTGGTCATACGTACGCAAGACCCCATTTTACAACCCTTCGTCGATCACGAAACTTACCAATACGAACAGACACTGCAGATGCATCAGACCACGAAGGCGCAGCAAAGGCCATTGCGAAAGGTCTTGCATCGGGCCATTCTAAGGAGAAGCCTGGATTCTATCTGCATACCGGCGGGGCTGGTATCCTCTGTTGGGAGACCATGCGTGACGACAACAAGCTCGGCGAATGGTCAGAGCGAGAGTACAACGACTGGACTGCAGTACAAGATCTCACCGACTTACCAAAAGATGCATTCCACAAGAACGTTGACGATCTTGTTCTTTCCTCGGGATCCGAGGCGGTGAAGACGGCGATTCTGTGTCCACCCACCATCTATGGTACGTACGTGTCACCAAGATCATGTGCAAGACTGACTTGAGCAGGACGTGGAAGAGGCCCATCTCATCAAAGAAGCCGCCAGGCTTATGAATTGGCTCATTTGGTCCTCACGGGCAAATATGTGCCTATCATCGGCCAGGGCAAAGCTCGCTGGAACAATGTTCACGTAGCAGATCTTGCGCAACTCTTTGTCTTGTTGACTGAAGCCGCGGTAAATAACAACACTGACTCTGAGCTCTGGAATGAGAAGGGTTACTATCTCGTGGAGAACGGTGAGCATCTCTGGGCAGACTTGGCTCGCTTGATGGGCAAGAGGGCACACGAGCTGGGCCTTGTCGATAAGAAGCTTGAGGAGAACAGTCTGGGTAAAGAAAAAGGCCATCGACCAAGCGGGCTTCGAGGCTGTAAGCTGGGGCTTCAACAGTCGCGGCAAGGCCGTGAGGGCGAAGAAGGTGGTCGGCTGGGAGCCTAAGGCACCAAGCATCGAAGACACTGTCGATGAGATCCTGAAGGATGAGAAGAGCAGGTTGGACAAGAATTAGATGGAAGGACTTGCTATAAATTTCAAATCTACATAACTGTTCAAAGTCACACAGCTCCAGTCCTCAAAGCACTCATCCCACTCGCCATTGCCGGCACAATATGCCCTGCAATCGGCGCTTGTGCACCCCCTACCAGAAGGAAAATGTATCTCACCAAAACGCTGATCTCGTCCGTGACGAGATGTATCCCAGATGTCAACTTCCCCGCTCCCGCAACAACCTCACACCCAAGCAACAGTCTCATATTCGCCAGCCCACTATTCCGCCAACTCAAGCTCGGGGACGCGTAAGCCAGACTAGTCGACGGGTCTTCAGCCATGTAAATCCCCTTCCCATGCGCGGCCCCAGTGCGCTGCAGACTCGTACCAGAACACACCTTCAATCCCTGGGCGAGAATAGCGGGGAGTCGATCAAGCGTTGTGCCGTGGAAAAGAACATCTGACTTCCTACCCGTCCACGTCATCCTTGAAATGAAGTCGCTTTCCAGCTTCGGACGCGCATTGGCCAGGACAAATTGATGCGTGCCTGCTGGCATTGTGGGGACTTTGCACAGTCCAGTCGAAGGATGCTATGTAGCCTCTGTGATGCACACACGCCCAGCATGGGTAGGTAACTCGGCGTCTTTGTGGTAGGAGCGCAGGACAGCAGAGACATTGACCGCATGGCTGATGAGTTTCAGACTTGGAAGAGAGTTTAAGATGGTTTTGACATGTTCCAAGTTGCGGATCGGACATGCGGGGAGTAGTTCAGTTCGGCCCAGTTAAGGCTGCAGCGTAGACGGATGTGAGCATCAAGTCGACGACATAGATGTCCGCTCGTAGCTCGGGAATACGCACGTCGAGGGGAAGAGCGTACCAAAGCCTTGCGCAGCCTACCATGTCGCAGGGTACCGATCGTTTGATTTGAGCTTTTGGCGAGGCTTGGAGCGAGACATCGCATGCGACGCATGATTGACCTAGGCAAGACATTTTCTCCTTCAGGCGCTTGTGGAGGTCGGCAATATTGACGTTCCCAATCTGTATTTGAGTGTAGATTATAGATTGAAGTTGCCACGTAAATGCAGATTGTGAAGTTTTGCAGACGTTCATACGAGTCGTACGAGCATCGGTCGAGCATGTCGTGTGGTCGAGAGTGTCAAGGTCCTTGTCTGTGTTGAAATGAACGCAGAATTCAAAGAGTTCGCTATGCGTGCTCGGAAACACGAGGCGCAGCAGAAAAGTATTCGCTCCGGCTGGTATACCCATCGCTTCTCGTTGAAGATCTGTAAAATGATTCAGGGGAAAGTTGATCTCAGCCTCGTCCTCACCAACTCTTTCTACGATGTCGATGAATCCTGGTGGTAGATCGTCCATCTCACGATCCAGCTGACTATTGTTTGGGAGGCCAAGCTCCTGCAGCAGAAGTGCAGTGCCCTTCGGATCTCTCTTCCTCATGCTTTTAGTAAGACCTTCCAGTCGTGTGGCTTCGGCTATAATCTCATTTTCGATGTCTTCCCAGAATCTTGTTGCTTCTTTGAGTTTCATAGTCCATGTCTCGTCGCTAAACCATTCGACGCACATCTCTAATATGCCAGCAAGAGATGAAATTGCAGTCTTGTCGTTTTCGTTTATATCGTCACTTTGTATCCACCCGGCTATCATGATCTCCGCGACTGCTATAGGAATGGCTCTTCTGGAGACTGTAACTGAAGCTGCAAGAGAGGCTTTCGTGCTGCTTTGATCTGGTTCATTAGATACAGCACTTACAAGCACTGCTTTCTGTGTTACAATGTGTTTTGATGGCAACCCTGGTATGTCCAACCCTTCGTGTTTCGCGTCCCATATCCGATAACATATCTCAACAGCTTCTGGAGAAGCCTTGAGTAAATCATCTAAGCACTCCTTGACACTCAGAATACTATGCTCATTCAGCTTCAGCTTGCATACTACCTTTAGCATCAGTGCTTCAACGCGTTTGCCTTCCACTTTTCGCAGACACTCTAGTATGATTTCCGTTTGTGTGTACCAGATATGGTTGGTCTGGATACATCGCATAGCCTCGGAGCCAATGCCGGCGACACCTTCAAATGCTATGAGAGTACTGGTGTATTTCGACAATGTAGTTATCCATGATAGATGAGCCGGCTGAAGGATACGTGGGATACGTGGCACTGCGGAGCCGCGGAAATGCCTCTGGACAGGGCAGAAAATCGTCTGGATACGCTGCATGAACTCGATCCATTGGGCGATGCCCATTGTGCGAAGGGAATACTCTAGTGCTTCCTCTTCTTCAAACACACTGGCCTTTGTCTGTCCCTCGAGCCACAATTCCAGGAGGTCGAACCAGCACAGTGCCCACCTTTCTCCATTTGAAAGAAGGTTAGTGAGATCGATAATGGCTTCCGACATGCTCCCGTTTGCTTTGTGCATAACATCAGACAATTTTTCGACCGAAGTGTCAGGCAAGCCCGTAGACTCAACGTTAGTGAGACATCTGCCACATAGCGATGAATCGACAACAGCGCTTCCCGCCACATTGATCGCCAGTTTTCGACGATCGAGGTCAATATTCGGCTTGGAGGTAGACCTCCACACCTGCATTAATGCATCAATAATGCTTTCACCGGGGGTGGCCATAGGCTCTCGTCCAAGCACGCGGTCCCTGCAGAATACTTCGATGTAACTCTCTAGTGGGTGGCGAGTCTCATCCTCTCCCACAAGAAACGATAAACCCGAGGCTTCTTTCGTGGTGTTCTTTGTATCGGCTGTCCGGATGTGTGATACCGCCATCGTCTTTCTAGGCTTCGACAGCTCGGCCTTCACAGCTTTGTAAATCTCTACAATGCTTTCGATCCCATCCATGACTGGCATAATGATTTCATTTCTATTGGGCCAGAATTGCCTCAACGCGTTTACTGTCCTACCAAACGCACGGTATTCGAGGAAAAGATCCGTCCAAGATGATCCGTCGTCGATGTGGGCACATACAGCTTCCCGGCACTCTTCCATGCAGTTTTCGATGCCAAGACGGAGCCAGTCCTCCCAAGTGACATTGCATAGATCTTCCGCGCTGGCGTCTTCCATAACGCTCAGAAGACTATGTATATGTATTACGTGTTGCCCCCCAAGCCGGTCCCGGTTGTCCCACACCTGAAGGATAGCGTCGTAGAGGTTGTTTTCTGGTTTGTACGGTATCTTACATGTCGCCTCGAATATGTCCAGTCTTTTTGTTGTGATAGGTCTTGCAACTAGAAAATCTCTGAAGAATAGCATTTTCTCCACATGGCCGAGTCCTGAATCATTTGCTCCCAACTCGAGCAAACATGCCACTCTTTCCAGGACTCTGCCGATGCTCTCTCTTGTGCGATTCGGTACTTCGACGATGATCCCGCGCCATTGCAAAAAATTCTTTATCCCATCATATCGTGCGACCAGGCCATCTCTTAACGTATTTGCCTGTCCTGTGATCATATCCGGTCCTTCAAGCGCGACGAGGTCTGACACAAGTGTGAGTTTCTCGCAGTCACAGCTTGCAAGATGCCTGATGCGCTGTACATTCGGCTTCCAATACGTCCAAAGTCTCCACACAGGAAATTGCGAATCGAGGATATGTTCTGGTAGGAGATGGCCTGGTGGTGTAGTAATCGGGGACGTCCTTGCAAGTTCGACCATCCAAAGCACCGACTCATACGCCGCAGCCCAGTCGTTTTTCAGCCTCAGACCCTCCAGCTGAGTCGCATAGTCTGTGATAGCCCGGCTTGCGAGTATCGCAAACTCTGGTACGATGTCCATATTGGGAAGCGCCATCTCTCGCAATATATGACATACACCTGCGAGAAACCACTCTGCAGCCCGTTGTCCTTTTGTTGCAAAAGGTAGTAGCTTCCGCGCCCACAGCGCTTCCAAGTCCGTTACCCTGGAGGCAGAGCTGCCATCATTCGCAGCAATCAGACACTGTAGCCACATCTTTCAAGCCCCAGTAACTTTCCTTGCATCACGTTGAGGTCGGCATGAAGTAGTGCTCTCAGGCTCTTTGCAGTGATCGCGTGGGCTGCGGCAGCAACAGCAACATCTCTCGCTTCGTGCGAGGTAATCAGTATCGCGAGACGTATATCTGCGTTCCGGCTGGCTGATCTTGCCTTTTCTTTTTTAGATAAACCTCTGTCTGTTCGCGGAGAAGGCCGTAGGGAAACTTCGGGTCTGAGGGGTGCAAGACACCTGCAGCTGCGTCGATGGCCTGGTGCCATTCCTCACTGTGATTTGGCTTGTTGAAGAGGACAGAATTCTTTAGGGATATAGTTTTCTTGCCCCAGGGCATGCGCAGTCTTTTGTCGTTGGGTCGTTCGATCGTGGTCGTGGTGGAAGATTTGAAAGTATCCATGGTCCTCGTGACTGCAGTAAGTGCTTTAGATAGTGGTAGAGGATTTTCTTAGAAGGTTGTGATGTTGATGCGATTCCTATTATGGTGCAAGGAGTGGGGTGGTGAAAGTAAGCATGTCAAAGAGCTTCGAGACTTTCAGACCTTCCTCCAATTTCTTGTAGATTTATGAATACATAGGATGTCGACTGAGAAGCACGTAAAAAGCTGTCAAGGAAAGTAGTGATGATTGAGTACGGCTTTACGAACATAGTAGTCGAGGCTGAGTTGACAGTGCAGTCTATGATAATGAACAACAACCCTGCACAAGCGGTCTACCTAAAGAGGGCATGCTAGGCGAGTCCACAGGAGCTACCGAGGACCACTTTCATCTGTAAGAGCGGACTTAGCTGCGGATGAGGCTGAGCCCGCAAGACTCATACTCTATGGGTAACTCACCGGGGCCAGAAGCAGTTAGTTTGTCGTCGATCATGAACGCTAGGGGACGGTTAATGCATGATTGTGGCAGAAAGACTCGACAAAAAGTAACACCGGATAACGGCACTTGAGGCTCGGTGTCTGAGAAGCACGGCTTGACGATTGCGTGGGTTGAGAACTGCCTTGTGGCTGAAGCTTATCATAATATGTCGAAAGATCATTGGCTCTAACTGCAGGGTTAGGCGAGTGCTGAAGGGCCAACAACCAATGTCTGATAGCCTGACCACTCACGCGTAATACCGTGCTTCTGTCGTGCGACAATCATGCTATCCAGGTCTGATACGAGGCGGATTGCGGTGGAGCGACTTAGCCTTGAAACATTGCAGTTGGATGTGTGCCTGAGCCACACTTGTCTGATGCCAGGTGACTCGACCAAGCAGTGCCATGTTCACTACATGACACTACACGTGTTTGGATCTTGGTCTGGGGCAGCGCCTTGATTCTGTCGCAAGTATGAGGCCGCCTGCTTGATAAAGTCGCCTGTCTTGTGGAAGCAGACTCGATTTCCTTTGGCGTCGAGCACTGCTTCGCCAATGCTAAAGTCATATGCCTGTCCAGTATGACTGTCTCGAGCGGGGCACTTGAGTTGCTCGATCGCTTTCTGCTCCAGTTCGGGCACTGCTTTGCGTTAGTGGTGATGCTTTTGAAGGATCATAGAGCACATACATGTAGCAACATAGGCGAGAAATTCATCGACCGCCTTGCGACTGGGCAGCGTGTCTGCACTCTGGTCGGTCAAGAGAACATTTGAAAGCTTTTCCATGTGTACAATTGTGTCAGACCGAATGCCCTTTGACATTTCGTGCTGCGCGACACCCAATGCAGCCAGAGGCTTGCCTATTGGATGAAGGAGGATGCCTTTGATATCTTTTGGCGTGAACATTTCTCGACTCAAAGGGTTCCGTAATACGCCGTTGTTTGCTGTGATAGCCTGAACCAATTCATCCATGCACCATGCGTAGTTGTCTTCTGTGACGTAAAAGTTGGCTCGCGGAATGTCCTTGATCTCGTCGCCCAACATGGTTTCGGTGTTTGCATAATTCCTCGTTAAGAGCTCGTGTTCGACATGCATGAGAGCATGTTCGCAATGGATCTTTAAATTGTCGGGTAGGGTAGATTGAACAGCTTCGGTTCGCTTCACGAGGACATCGCGGACTGCGTCATCATCGGCGCCTGAAGGCTTGCCATGAGGCACACGTATCCACTTCACTGTGTCCTCCAAGTCCGAGATGGCGATGCTAGCGGCTTCCTCTGGGCGGTCGCGCATCCTACGTGCAACTGAGCGAGCGCTGCCTGGTGAGTTTGTTGTTATGCCCTGGCTTACCCCGCCCCCTTCAGCGATGGCTTGAACTTTTGCAACATTCTTCGATGGAGGTAAGCCAGCTTTTCTCTGGAGGTTCTGAAGATGGAGCAGATCGGCAAGAATGCTTCTCGCTTTCGCCCGTAACGCTGTGTAGCCTTGTGTCAAGTCTTGCCTTGTAGCGTCCAAGTCACTATTCACTTCCGGGTCTTGTACTTGAGATAATTTCCTCGCGTGTTTCGCGGGTGCGACCTTCTTGTATCGACCGGTTTTCGGATCCCATTCGCGCGTCTCTGTCACGGGTGGTTTGACAACGGATGGCGCTTGCTTTTCAGGAGCCGGAGGATCAGGTTTCCTTTGCAAAGTCTCCAAGTATCGTGTCACATCTGGATCCCGAGGAGCCAGAGTCTTCAAGTCTTTTGCGTTGTCCGTGGCAGCCTCCAGCCAACCCACGGAGATGTAATGCTCCACGAGTAACTTTCGAGCTGCAATCGCTGGCGGATTTCGAGAAACATCTTCCAACAATTCCGCTATGAGGGCCATGTCCGGCTCGCCCAATCCGGCCATTCCCGTTGAAGCGGCCATGGTGACAGGGCCTGGAGGATTTGTCCGCAAGCTTTGTCGCATGGCTCAAGGGGAAATAGTAGTTTTGATCAACGATAACATGGAGAACGTAATCGAGAACGTAACGGAGAACGTAAATGGACCAGTGCCAAGTCTTCCAGTCCGCGCAGGTGCGCAGTTAGGAAGCTACGCACGGTGAAGTGAATAAAGAGCGTTTGTCTAGCCTACGGTGAATGGGTGGGAGGTGAGGCCTGCGCCTTGCTCTCCTCGGTGGACTGCATCAGGCTGCTTCATGGCGGGCAGTAGCAGGCCGAAGCGAGCGATTTGATACGGCTGGTAGATGGTCGGTCGCTGCATTAGTGGTCCAAGGTTGACTGTGGAGAGGCAGTGCACGCTAACACCGAACCAATCAAAGCACGGCAAGCGCCGCGGGTTGAACACATTGCACCCCGCGACCACTTTTGGAGCTCAAGCTTCACGCGTCGGAATTCACATCATGACGCGCGAGATGCGGCACACCAGCCTACTGAAAGGCCTCCTGTGCCTTTTTGCAATCCAATTGCCTCTCGTTAATGCGCAGGTCGCCGAGATTGAGAAGGCCACCAACGACAGCCTGCTATGGGGACCATACAGGCCAAACCTATACTTCGGCGTACGCCCCCGCATTCCGAAGAGCTTGATGGGCGGACTGCTATGGTCTAAAGTTGAGGACTATTCGAGTGTACAGAATAGTAAGCCAATCACCGCCCATTCCAATGACCTTCACATGCAACATGCGTGCATAGAGGTAGCACGTGGCCGAGACGATTGCTGATTGTGATAGCTTTCCGACACACATGCGAGCAGCATGAGCTCGACGGCTACGGCTGGGACGAATATGACGTACGAAGTGGCGGCCGCCAGACCATCCACGACCCTGCGAACAACATCGACATCACCACCGAGTTCATCAAGTTCCCTGGAGGAGAACATGGAGGCAGCTGGGGCGCAAGGATCAAGGGCACGCCTCGGGAGGACGCATCACCGAACGTCCGGTCAACGGTTGTCTGGTACAACACACTCGAGG
This sequence comes from Parastagonospora nodorum SN15, assembly GCF_000146915.1. NCBI lineage: Eukaryota > Fungi > Ascomycota > Dothideomycetes > Pleosporales > Phaeosphaeriaceae > Parastagonospora > Parastagonospora nodorum. Next base: position 948,298 of record NW_001884550.1, on the reverse strand, counting down.
GCCTTGGCAGCTTGGAAGTGGACGGTGCGGATGTTGACGAGCCTGGTTTCAAAGGGGATGTCACGCTCAAGGGCCAGACACCAGAACTCGGTGAATTCGAGATCACAGTTACTGAGGGCACAGGCAAGCACCCTTTGACCGGGCATCCAAGCTACGATGACAAGCCGCTGGATCGCACACTCGTACACAGCGGGCAGGTACCCGAGGAGGCTCTCTGGCAGACCAAGGCGGTGCTCTTCGCCCACATGAAGGGGCAGGTCGACCAGCTTGTGGCCAAATGGGGAGAAGAAAACCCGCCTCCGCCTGCCCAGGTCTACACTATCCAGAACTTGCCTGGCCGTGGAAATATGCACTTGATACAGAAGGTATTCGAGGGCCCGTTCGAGTTCGACATCATCTTCTCGTCTGCTTCCGCACCCACAAAGATTACCTCGGAAGATTTGACGCAGCAAATTGGGTCCGTCACTTCGGGTTTCGCTACGCGCTTCGCCAGCATCTTCAAGCCGCAGCCACCTTTCGTTAAGGAGCGTTACGAGGAATTCTCCAAGTCACTTTTCTCGAATCTAATTGGAGGCATTGGCTACTTCTATGGCGACTCCCGTGTTGATCGCTCATACGATTCTGCCTACGACGAGGACAACGAAGGATTCTGGGAGGATGCTGCGGAAGCACGAGCCAGGAACCAAGCTGATGCGGTTGGTCCGTCAGAGCTCTTTACCGCCATTCCTTCACGTCCATTCTTTCCGCGAGGATTTCTTTGGGACGAAGGATTTCACCTGCTGCCCGTGATCGATTGGGACGCCGATCTTACACTCGACATTATCAAGAGCTGGTTCAATCTCGTGGACGAGAACGGCTGGATTGGTCGCGAGCAGATTCTTGGTGCCGAAGCCCGCAGCAAAGTGCCCGAAGAATTCCAGGTGCAGTATCCTCATTACGCCAACCCACCTACACTGTTCATGGTTATTACGTCTTTCCTCGACAAGCTTGACGCTCAGAAGACCGATTCCACCAACAAGCAACTGCTACACGAGAAGTCGTACTTCATGCAACTAGCCAACCGTGAGGCTGCTCTACAGTACCTGCGTACCCTGTATCCCCTTCTCAAACGCCATTACTTCTGGTTCCGTGAGACTCAGGCTGGCGACATCAAGAGCTATGACCGCGAAGCATTCTCCACGAAAGAAGGTTACCGCTGGCGCGGACGCACACCTCAACATATCCTCACCTCTGGCCTCGATGACTATCCTCGCGCGCAACCACCACACCCTGGCGAGTTGCATGTCGATCTCATCAGCTGGATGGGCATGATGACACGGGCCATCAAGCGTATTGCAATCTACCTGGATGAGGAAGAGGACGCAAAGGAGTTTGCGAAATATGATGAGGCCATTGTGCGCAACATTGATGATCTGCACTGGTCGGACAAGGCTAAGACGTACTGCGATGCTACTATTGACGACTACGAGGAACACTCACTGGTCTGTCATAAAGGTTATATCTCGCTGTTCCCCTTCTTGACTGGTCTCGTCGACAAGGACAGCAAGAGACTTGGCGCCATCTTAGATCTCATCGAGGACGAGGAAGAGCTTTGGAGTCCGTACGGTATCAGGAGTCTGAGCAAGAGCGACGAGTTCTATCACACTGCAGAGGACTACTGGCGAGGACCAGTATGGATGCCCATCAACTATCTTGCGGTCTCCCAACTTCTCGTAAGTTAACATGTTATCAAATATGGCTACGTTGTATACTGACATGATTTGCAGAACATCGCGCAACAGAAGGGACCGCACCAGGAACGCGCCAGAAAATTGTATACTGAGCTCCGCAAGAACCTCGTCAACACCGTGTATGAGAGCTGGAAGGAGACCGGCTTCGCGTGGGAGCAGTACAACCCCGAGACTGGCAAAGGGCAGAGGACGCAGCACTTCACTGGCTGGACAAGCTTGGTCGTCAAGATCATGGCCATGCCCGACCTGAGCAGCGAGAGAGTCAGAGATGAGCTATGAATCAGCATCATGTAACATGTCAGATCTATTTTCATGTCATAAAACGATCTGCATGCTGTGGGCAGACAAAACAAAAGCGAAATTCCGAGTTAATGTCACACTACAGTAGAAGATGTATGATAGAACAGCAGTGTAAAAGGTGTTAAAAACTAGCAGCTTCTAGATAGTCACACTCGTTTTTGTGTACCATGTAAATCTGTATCTAGAATGCCCCACATATTAAGAGACACGGAATATACAAAGTACCAAAGTTCTCTCAAAGCAACATGAATCTACACATAAGCTCCATCATTGCCCTCGGCCCGCGACTTCAAATAAACAACCAAAACGCCAAGATTTCTTCAAACTCCAGCATGTACCCGCTCTTGCGCCGCGCCACCCTAGTTGCAGCTTTTACACTTGCAGCTCTCCATACGCTCACGAACCTGCTCGAACAGATCATGACGGACTCCATTTCGTCGCCATCTGACTCCCAAATCGAAACGTGGAGACTTGTTCTGACCTGGAGCTTAGTGCTGAGTGCGCGCCGCATGGTGTTTTTGGAGGAGTGGATTGAGAGCAGTGAGGAGATGAGGTGTGATGAGATTCGTGAGAGAATGAGCAGGGCAGGATAGAAAGGGTTGTGGTGGAGTGAGGGGTGGGCGGGGATTTTCAGGGGAGAGAGTGATGATGGTTTCGTATTTTGCGAGATGGCTCTGTGTTGTGGTGTATAAAATTTTAAAAATTGGTTGGAAAGAAGTCATGTCATTTCCACATCGCATAATTCCCAAGTTCTGTCATAGGAGCTACTCAAAGATACTATGAGCGTTATCGAAAACACCCTTCTCATGCAATTCCCCACGCCTCAGTCGGAGTAATGTACAAATCTACCGGCGCACCACCATGCGCGATGGTCCCGTTGCCAGTGTACCAGTACGTAGCTCCGTTCCTGCCATCGTCCCTGCTTTTCATCAGCTTCTTATCTTGATTGGGTGTACTTGTCAACCTACACAGAGAATGTGAATCTCACACTCCAAATAGCATCAGTGTTAACGCCCAGATTGAACTCCTGGGCGAGCACATCCCCACGAGCACCGATTTCGACGCTGTCGCAGGACTTGAAGTCGCCCTGTACGCTGGTGCCGTAACAGCCAGCTGCTGTGAAACCCGGCTGGTCAGACGGTCCGGCAGGCGCAGAGACGTTGAAATTGTAACAGCAAGTTGCTGCGGTGCAGATGCTCGTTGCGCCTGTAAGGTGCCAGAGCCAAAGGTCTGGGGCCGCTGGTAAAGCAGCCGCGGAGGCGCTGGCGGCGAGTAGGGCAACAATCGAAGTCTTGGAGAACATGGTCTCTGTTTTTTGAATTCAAATCTCGCGTTCTTGTTGTGGAGGTACGTTGGAGGGTTGCAAATGTCTAGGGAAGCTGGTGGTGCATTTCCTATCGACGAGCTCACAACTCTTTATACCCTCTTCGAACTCAACAAGACATCTGCGTCATCGCTGCCTCTAAATCCGATACTCTGGAAGCTTTCGTATCGACAATAGATACGATGTTGGCGATGTCTCATCATCTCCTATCGAGTACAAGAGCTGGCAAGCGTTGTACTGATGCAACGCCAGCCGCACCTCACGATGCAATGGTACCGGATCATATAGATGGCATGGCAGCACATGTGCGGTAACCCCATAACCACGGAATCTATCAGATACCTTGTTTGGTTGGGTGAGTAGCGATGCTCGTGTTGAGCTCGCTGCTTAGTGGTTGAGAGTCAGCACTGGAATGTGAAAACGGCACTTTCGCTTCTCCCATGCGCATTTTTGTCGGAATTAGCGATAGTGGATCCGATTTAAGAGGTGGCCGTCCACTACCGTGGGTTCAGCCAGCTTCTATGAATCCTCGATGCAAGCAAGGTTCATGTAGGCGGTGCCTCGCTCTGTCCAACCTTCCTCCTACTGACTGGCGATCCAGTATAGGCATGGGGATCAGTTTTCGATCTCATCATACCCGGACGTTTTGAACTTGGCAAATCGAACGGACTGGCTTGGCTGTGTCCAATTTCCAGCACTCCCAATCGAGCTTTAGCACCAGGAGTGGCCACTGCATTTATTGACTGTGCTGTAGGTACTGGTTGCGCCAACGGGTCGTTCAGATAGATAGCCAGGAGCTTCTCAACTACGTCGCGCATCTGATCAGGCTGGGCATGAAGTGGTCGGTCCATGATATGCATCCGCTATGCACATATCAGCGTAGCTCAAATGATAAAGGGGTGGGCGAGAACTTACAAACGCAAACGCTGCACCTTTGTACGTCTGGTGGTACATCAGTTTGTACTCTTCGTCTTTCGCTGCTTCTTCGGCCACAGTCGCTACACCAATCTCCTGGCTTTCTTCCGTTCCAGGTGCGACAGATGCCCTGTAAGACCGATTCTTCTTTCGTTGCTGCCAGCCGTGCATGCGCATTGCTGCCATGACCACACGAGACAGAGCTTCTTTGTTTCTCGACTCTGTTGTTGGCTCTTCTGCTTGTAGTGACACGGTAGCGACCCGGGAAAGGTTCGATCGCTTGGTTTGACCATCCTGTACACCTTTACGACTCAGCGGTCTCGTGTCCGAAGATATGCTAGGGGAACGAGACAGTTGTCTTGAAGTCGGTCTGGACAGCGGACCATTGGCCGAACTTGGTCTGAACTCTGTTGAAGGCTTGGTATCGCCAGAGAATGACTTCCTGTGGCCAAGAGATGATTGTGACTCGCTGCCTCGAGCGGCTATAGCTGCAATCCCGGCTCCACCCTTGCCTCTTGCCTTTTTATTTGCAATTGTAGCCGCCTCGAATATATCTCGTTTCCGTTTCGGGGAGTCTGGGGCCTGCTGCGTGTCGGCCTGAGGTGCTATGAATTGAGCTTCGACTTGGGCCGCATCGTTGCCCGCTGGAGCTGGTAGTGCCGGCGTCACAATCGTGGAAGCTTGTTGGTATAGTAGATCAGATGAAAGTGGCAGTGCGTGCACTCGTAGCTCGGGTAGCTGTCTGGCTCCCGCATCATCGTGTTCTGGTGATGACGAAGGTGGTGTTGGAAGTACTGCAGCTGGAGGAGCCGCGATGGTGCCGTAGAATAGTATCTCCGTCACTCTAGGTTTGCGTCCTTCCTCATCACTGCCCTGAGCCTGTACAAGGATACCAATTGGGGACTGCGAGCGCGCCAATGTCCACCAAGCACCCGTCGACATTGTGATTTGCTTCCTCGCAGGGGCCAGGCCGGCTTGCTGAGCAATATCGATTCGAACCAGGCTTCCGTGGCTTCGCAAGTTGTCCAGACATCAAGACTGGGCCCAGCAGCGAGGTAGAGCGGGATCTTGGCGGTCTCAACCGTGGTCAAGAAGCGTAGAGAGGTGAACTGTAGAATTGGCGACGACGCGACATGTGGCAAAGCAAGACCGACATCTGTATTGGTTAGAGAAGCTCTGTGCACAATAAAGCATGATCGTGTACCTTTGATTGTGTTGCCGTCGGAGAGCAGAATATCTCCGCTCCATACGTCGACCATGGTGAAGTTGATGGGATCTTGAGGAGTGATGCCACGCGCGGAACGACGCGCCGCGGGTCATGGGTAATTTACGCGACTTCACAGTGCTCCTAAACGGCTTCTCGAGGAAAGCACTTTCAATTCGGACAGTTCTCTCTAGGGTTAATCCTGTCACACATTTCTAGTCTCCTCCGCTCCCCTGCGCAACTGTTCTAATGTAATTCAGCAGCACTTGGTTCTGTAATGCACCTCTCTTATGCTCATCTCATTATTTCCCCCTGCCTATCCCAACAACCCCAACATAGACCCTCCCAACCCCACCATCACACTCCCGTATCCCCAATGATTCCACTCCCCCGTTCCAGCTTCATTCTTGACAACCACCCCATCCAAACCCGCACACAAACCCCCCGCGATCAGAATCATCCCAGCGCTCTTCCTTGTACCAAACCACGTCGATGCGAAGATAGCTGCGCCCATGAACAAGTCCTTGGCGCCATATAGTATCATGATGCGCTCCATCACCGCCCATTCGGAAGTACTTGAGGGTGAAGCGGAGAAGCCGTAGAGTGAGTAGCCGATGCGTGGGTAGAGCATGTATGTCACCCCGAAGCCGAAGAGTATGCAGCTGAAGGCGGTGGAGGCGTAGAGGAGAGCAGGATGGCGCGAGAGACCCATTTTGAATATTGCGAGACGTGCTTCACGGTGCCAGACGCGGTTTGAATGAAGGTAAAAGTACACTGTCAATTTCTAGTTCGATTTATTGGAAGCCGGGCGATGCTCACCAAATGTGCGGCGATATCCCGCCTTTTGTATTAGGATGCGACTGACCGCATCTTTATCTTTGTGCGGATCCCGAGGATACCGCAGCCGCCGGCGTAAGGCCATCCCAAACCCTATCCTGAACTACCTCACCACCAAAACTCCGCAACGACGCCGTCCTTGGTCGGCATGTCGGCGCCGCGATGCTCTAGAACGTGCTCAAGCGGAAGCCTGTGAAGGATCGTAGACGGTGGGCTGAAGCATCGCCTGCTCCGCGCCCTCCCCTCCATCCTTCAACTCAGGCGCGGACCTCACCCTCTTCTTCAACCTGATCTTGGACGTCTTCTTGACATCCTCCGCACTCTCAGCTTTCTTGATCTTCTTGGCCTTCATCTCCAAAACTTCCATCCTCCTGTTGAGCAGCGACAAAGCAGCCGCTTCCTCTGCCTCGCGATCCTCTCGCTCCTTGGTCTTGCGCCTACTCTCTGACAATGGCATTCTGTTAAATATAACCCGGTCGCTGAAGCGCAGGGATGACATCTTACCAAACTCGGGGAATAGGGCTTCTGCGGCCTGGAAGACACTGCGGCGCTCCCGGCTCATCAGGTACCAGCTGCGGATCTTGTTGAAGTCTTCTCGGTGGTAGTGGAAGTCGACTTGTGACTGGACGAAGTTGATAGCCATGAGGCGCAGCATTTCGGAGTTGGAGGGGAAGTGCGCCCAGAGTGCTTGAATCTCGACCAAGGTTACTGGCGAACCATTGATTAGCCGTGTCTGCAGGTGGATCATGAGCGCATCGAGTCCGGCGGGGTGGAGCTCAAGCAGCAGCCATGACTTGCGGATCGAGACCGAGGTGATGGTGGTGGTGGGCAGCTGTAGCTGGTGCTTAGGCACGGCCATGCCGGCGGACTGGAGGACCTTGAGGATGATGCGCTGGAAGCTCGCGATGCCAATGTCTAGAGCGATGTCAATGCCGACATATGGGGTGCGCAGGACACCTTTGGCGACGTCTGCGGGCAAGTCCTCCGGGACTGGTAGGACGTATTGCGCGAGTTTGGGGATGAAGTGTACAACGGCCTTGAGCGGGATGCGCGAGGGCAGTTTTTCGACCATGCTAACATTGTTGATGGCGAAGATGACATACGGCGGCTGTCGAACATCGTCTGGCAGCGGCAGCGTAGTAGGCGGGAACTCGAGGAGGTACGACATGGTGGTTGCGTATAGTCAGGTAGTGTGGTTGAGTGTGTTGACGCGACGACAGAGGAGATGGAAGAGAAAAGATTTTACTAAAAGAAAGCCAAACCGCCCGCTTGTTACTACGTGCCGCGTTACTGTGCGTTTGTCACAATAACAACAGGAAAGTCTCTTCTCTTGCGCACAAACGCCCGGGTACTCTCCTTCACCTGCGCTCCCGCTTTCACTCCGCTCGCCTTCCGCCCCACCCAACCACCCCAAACGGCCACATAAACACATACACCCATTCAAAATACTCGCCTATATGACCTGCTTAAACCACCATCATCTCATCGACACGTCCTTTCCGCTCTGGCTCCAGGCTTGCTTAGTCTAAGTACTCTCGCATCGATCTACCCTTTAGGTGGCAACATCTACCCTTTAGGTCTTCCGCAGTTAAGTTATCCTCAGCCTGCCTGCTACCTGGGGCGTGAAAGGGCGTGTGTTCGAGTAACGGAAAATACTTATTCAACATAAGTGTTTACACGTCGCCTTTCCCCGGACCTGCCCATTTATGGGATCATAGAGTTGGGGGTTAGTGTGCTTTTTGCACATATGACCAGGGTTTTCGGAGAATATATTTCTAGTCTTTTTTAGTCCTAGGTGAGGCAGCAAGGTAACTTGGCTATAAGAAAGAGAGAGAGAGAGTAAGTAAACCAAAGAGCAAAAAAAGTCTAAGAACGCAAGTATTGTGTATATAGTAACATCGTCGGGTTTTCAAACTATTGTCACTGTTCTCAAGTCTGCTCCCCTAAAGATCGTACTGTCCGGATGTACACAACTCCTCGGTCCAGCAATCTTCATCATACCAATGCGCTCAAAGCGACCTGTGCACAATGAAGATTCTTTCAAAACAAGTGAGAAAAGGTAATCCTTCTGCCCCAACTGGAGCATGCTCATGCACAGACAACAGACCTTTGTACCCGGACGTACTTGATGCGATCCCTTCTCGTCGAGGAGATAATCGCTATCTATCGGTTTCGTCACATCCCCAAATTTCACGAGGTGCTGAAATGTTTCATCTCCCTCATGCATGTGTACGTCCTGACCCAGCACGCCCTCGACAACTAATCCCGAAATCGTCAGTTCACCACTAGCAACCCCACCAAACTCATCAATTGCCGACCCGACAACATTGCAGCCCTCAATCTTGCTATAATGAACATGCGGCATGCGATCTTCAAGCCCCTCATCCTCCAAATCCGTAAACAGAATCGTATCGTAATACCCGACACCCGCCGCAGACTCCACGCTCGCCCAACTCCATGTCGGCGCATTGCGTGGCTCAGGCCTAGGACATTTGAGCTTTGAAGGCGTGTACAAAGTCCAGAGTAAATCGTCGATGAGCGCGTCTTCCCACAAGCCAGCGAGATATCTCGTCTTCCTCTTCGACGCCATTTGTCGCGCCAGGCCGCCAAAGGCAGGGAGTCTGTCCTTTGACTTTGTCAAGCGCAAGGCGGTATAGCAGCTCACCATGGAGCGCCACAGTCTCGCTCCATGGTATTGTACTTTCTCGAGCGCGTCTGCTTTGTAGCATTGGTCATATGCCTCCAGTGCACCTGCGTACCCCACCTTGATCAGCGGAACAGGCGTCTCGGTGCCCGCGCCGTGGAATCTGATGGTGCCGCATTCGCACTGGATTGTGGATTTGCATTCGAAGAAGAGCTCGTAGCGGCCGAAATGGAGCACTCGGGTGGAGAGCATGCGTTCTTGGTAGACCCATGCTCTGCTGAGCAGAGGGTAGTATTTCTCCGACGATGTCATGCCGGCGCTTTCCAGGATGTTATCGATTTGGTGATCGATGCGTTCGCGGAAGTAGAGGCAGTACTTTTCTCCCTCGGGCGTGGTACCAGCGACACGGTAATCGGGTGTGCTTGAGAACAGGCCACCCAAGCCGTTGCGAGATTTTGTTCCGGCGATAGTCAGATAGCCATTGCTGTAGATTGATGCCATCTTTGCCGATTCGACTTGCCAGTCCTCAGTGGAGTCTTGGATGATGCACAGAGAGTCGATCCAGATGTATCGGAAGCCAAGCGTTCGTGTGAGTGTGATGGCGTCTTGAAAAGTGTTCGACAAACCCTTCCAGCTGATGCTTTGCTTGTGGTCATCAAGATTTGTCATCGTGGTTGTAATGATCTGTTCGAGACCCCAACAGTGGCTCAGACAAATGTAGTTCTGCTCTAGTCCATTCGGCTCGATCAGTCTGACAGAGTTGTTATCGGACCCGACATCAACTACACGCTTTGGCAACGTGGGAGACTCTACCATGTCGCACAACGAGTCAGTATGGTCCTCTGTACACTCCACAATCCAGTCCTGAATGGTGTTCAAAGCCTCTGAAGAATCCGTACGCGGGCTCGTTCTGCTTAGCGTGGCCATGTAGTCCCAAGCATCAGGCACGGGGCAATCCTCATCCTCTGTCGCAAATAACTCCACCTCAAACGTCCGACCAGTAGCCAGTTGGAAGATGATATGTTTGTCGCAATCCGCTTCCTCCACATCTTCGAGGTGTGCCGGATAGTAGAACCGGATGCTGCCATGTACGATATCTTGTTCTGATACATCATGTTGTTTAAACACACCACGGCAACCCCTCACTATGATGCTGCACCCGTAGCAGTCTTTTGCTGACTTCAAGAAGTCCTCCCAACGGATTTTAGGGACAACGAGGCTCCTAACACCTTGTCCAACATGTTGGTTGCTGGCTGCTTTGGCATCGATCGGCCATCTTCCCTGGAATAGATTACATATACCACATCGCATGACTGGCAACATCGAAATGACGAAGGTTGTTGGTGGTGGCAAGTCCTGCATCTCCTCGACAGGATGAGAACAAGCCGCTTCGCCTATCCAATCCTTGTCGCTTGGTGCCGCTGCATGTCAGCAGATGGTAGGAAACCATCGAAGAGATCAAGCAGTTGCTTCTACCTTCGTGTCTTGCTCTTGCGACAAGATATCAGTCCTAGTACACTACGAAAGGCCTCATAAACTCTTCAATGACACTGATTGCGCCAGGAGTTTCAGACCATGCATTGTAGTTGTGTTGCAGAACGAGCTGCATCTGCCCCTCATCTCCTTGTTTATAAGAAACTGGTCGAGCTTTGAGATGTTCGCCGGGTTCTATCAGCGCGGGCCAGAAATGCGGATTTAACTCTGTCACGACTGTGTACAGCTCCAGAATCTGCTTCCGCAATCCCGCAACTTGTGCAGACTGATCGTCTCGTTCAATGATCCTAGATTCACACGCAACAATGGAGGTGATGCAGTGCTGTTGAATGGTGTCGAGAATCTCCCTTGGGACGTGCGGACCAGCAAACTCCCGTGCTCGTTGTACAGATTGGAGATCCATAAGCAACCGAATCTTGATTAAAGTGACGACGATGAGATGTGACAAGTCTTTCTCCCTTGCCGTAAATATCTCGAGACCCTGGAACACATCTGCGTTTTTGGTGTCGAGGTATCCAGCGCGCGGGTCCTGCCAGTCATGATCTGCGTGACCAGTTGTGGCCCACCCTGGGAATCGTACAGTATGAATCAGTGTCCGTCTTGCACACGGTTCGAACAGGGACTTGACGTACAGTGGCAGAAATCATAAGCGTCTTGCACTCGCCCCAGTCTGAGAAGAAGCGCAGGTACAACGTCGCGAGCGCACATCTCATCTGTTCGCCACAACCGTAGCGTGTCGAAGAGATGTTCCGAAGCCAACGTAATCGCCTGCGCAGTATTCACTTTGAGCAGCGCTTCCACGAGCGACCGGCGAAGGCGCATGTACTCCCACGCGGCGCCTCTTCGCCAAACAGGACGCCAATCTCTTTCGGTCATTGCGTCGCCATAACGTCGCCTCAGAGATTTTTCGGCTTTCTTGTAACTCGCGCGTGCCTTCCTGATTTTGGAGCATGCAGATCGATGCCCCGGGCGATCGATCAGTTGATGTTCATGACTGCAGTACTGTACCGCTTCACACATCGGACAAGCACCGGTGGCGACTTCTCTTTGCTTATTGCAGCCAGGCATCGCGCAACCCCAGACAAGGTGTGTGGAAACATGAAAGTTTCGTGAAGTAGCGTCACGTGAGGCTTCTGGCTCATTGCTGTCGGCAAATATACTATCGGACGACAATGAGGTCATTGGCCTGCTTGCCATGTACTCGTCGAGCCCTGCTTGGTCTGTACAACTTGATTAGAAATCGGTCACACGCTCTTGGATGTACTGACCTTCTTGCGCGCATTGCTGAAGATACTCCGACGGCGACGGATCCATGCTTCAGAAATGCTCTACTTGTGGTTTTGGGAGTCACTCAGTGCGTGCAAGTCCTAGCATGAGGGGCGATGCTCGGCCTGAGAAAGGGCGAGCCACCTAATCTTGGTTGAGATGAGTCACCATCGGAAGGCGACGGACGAAGTTGTACAAACAATCTTCAATAGTCGTAGTGTTTGGTTGCCATTTGAAACTTCATGAAATTCATGAAATGACGGAGAATGTGTTCCCATTCGTTTCTATGCCTTCGCGTCGTCGCATCGTTGTGTAGCTTGAACCACGCTGGAACACCAAATCACCTGTCAGCGGGTAGGGTGTAGCGCCATGTACGGACCACGTCAAGATCAATATCGAAGTTCGTCTTATTTAACCGCTACTAGGGGAACGTGTAAAGTAATTACTTTTGATATACAGAATCGTCCGATGTACAGACCTCGCTATGCAATGCAAATGTCCTCGCTATGAACGCCGAATGATGCATCATGCTCTCACTCCCCGGTGCAGCGGAATCGATTACAACGCATCCCATCCCTCCTCGAACATGGTCCTCTTCTTTGCTAGGTCTTCCTCACCCAGCTTCAATGGCCTGACCACTTGCAGTGCTCCAGTACCCAGCTTCATGCTCTGTCCCATGATGATACTCTCGCTCACACCATCAATCGTATCCGTCTTGCCTCTCGCCGCCGCCTCGAATAGATGGTCAGGCGTCTTCTCGAAAGACGCCAGCTGCAGCACCGAGTCGCGCGTCTTTTGCAGACCGAACCGCGTGATGCCGTAAACGTCACCCTTGAACGTCATAACATCGGCAAGCAACGCCATATGACGCGGATCAATGTCCATGTTTCCCATGACAGCACTAATTTCGCGCATGATGGTCGCGCGGGCAGCTTCAATGCCGAGAACTGTGCGAACTTCCATAACGTGATTGCTCATGGTCTTATAGGGCTCAATACCTGGCGTTGTCAAACAGTCCTTTAGTCCGTATCCCTCGACAAGTAATTCACATTCATAGTCGCCGTTTTTGTTAGGCGTAGTCTCTTTCTTGATGATAGCGCGAGTGCAGCCATCGTAACCCTTTATCACGACATGGGGTATCAGATTTTTGACTTGTTGGACACGTTCGAAATACTCCTTGTGGTTCTTGCTGGCTTTGGCGGCGGGACGCTTCTTAGAAGCAGATGGGTCGGCGATTTCGACGCGGATCAAAGATGATGAGATGCGTACTTTGGTGCCAGCTTTACCCCATTTGAGAGGCTTGTGTTTGTTGATGGCATTAACAATCTCGTGTGGGGTGATATCGACGAACAGAGCGTTCACGGTGTCCCAGTCGATACGCATAGCGACGTAAGCGCCGGTCGGATGCCAGACATCTTCGACATAATTGATGATATCGCGGAGGTATGTCTTCTCAACGCGCGCCTTGACGATTCGAGCGGCGCTTTCGCTGATTTTGTTCGAAAGGACGCAAGTAATGACAGGCGTTGAGATGGTAGAAGATGCGTTGATGATTTCCTTGATACGAGGTACACCTTGGGTAATTGACATACCAGCGACACCAGCAAAATGGAAAGTCTTCAGTGTCATCTGTGTGCCAGGCTCACCAATGGACTGTGCACCGATAGCTCCGACTGCGTGACCTGGCTGCACACGCGAGCGATGATACTTTGTCAGACACAGATCGATGAACGTGTCCAGCGCAGTCTGTGAGATCTTGGCAATGCCATCTGCGAGAGTGTACTTTTCCCTATCCGCTTCCGATCTCTTTGTGCTGCAGTCCTCTAGACTGACGCCGAGGTGCACCAGCGTGGTCTCTAGCTTCTGTGCCTTACCAGAGATGTAAGTCTGCACTGTGTCCAAAAAGTCTCGCAACGATTCTTTCTGGTCGATACTACTGTCGCTCTTGTCGTTGTACTCGAGTGGCGTGATCCCGTCCAGTTTAAAGCGAGGGTATTTGTTTCGCTCGGTATTGAGTTTTGCTAAAGTGTGTGCACGGACTGCTTCAGGGGTAAGACTGGGTTCGCTATTGTCCCAAGTCGAAGTGATGGCGTGCGAGAAAGTGCGGTCGAAAGCCACGGGCTGCGCTCTACCCTCCATGTCAACAGGGTCTAGGTTATCGTCTCCATACTGAAATTGAACAACGGTTCCTGATGAGTTGCGCACGGTGTCGTCGTATTGTGCAGAAAGATCTTCCAGTGACTTCATAAGACGTCGACTCATGTAACCAGTTTCAGCCGTCTTGACTGCTGTATCGACCAGACCCTCACGACCACTCATGGCGTGAAAGATGAACTCGGATGGAGTAAGACCGGAGTAGAAACTGTTGCTGACGAAACCCTTGGCAGCTGGTTGACGAGCCGCTTTCGGAAAATGAGGAAGGGTTCTATGGTGGAAGCCATCGGCGACACGCGCGCCACCAATCATCTGCTGTCCGACGGAGGCTACCATCTGAGAAACATTGATGTTGGAACCTTTAGACCCGCACTTGGCCATCAGGAGTGGCGAGTTCCATCTGCTGAGCTCTTCGAAACAGATGTCACCGGCCGCCTGACGAACACCAGAAAGGATACCACCAATTTGAACTTCCATGGTCTGTTCTTCGTCACACCCTGCGGCGCGTTGAAGTTTACCCTCTTTGAAATCCTTGATGAGCTTGTCACATTTCGCGTATGCCTCCTCAACTAAAGCCTGCTTCTTCTGGTTCAAAACTTCTCCAGGCGTGACATCGCTGATGCCGAGCGAGAAACCGTTGTTGGTCAGCCAGCGCGCAGAGAGCCTTGCAAGTCGATTCATGCCCTGCACAGCGTGCTCGGGCCCGAAATCTCGCATCATGACATAGAAGACAGATTCCTTCTTACCGTCACCAACGGTGGACTTGTCCATAACACCGCACATAACTTCCGAGTTCCGAATGATAAGGTAAGCATCATTCTCATCTAGGTCGGGAGCGCGTCCCTGGACAGGCTTATATTGTTTGCAACCAGCTTCGAGGTTGACAAGGACCCTGGACTGCTTATTGGGTCTCATGAGTAAATTGAAAACTTGTTTCCCTGTCCAAAGTGCCTGTGGCTTCCAGATGACTGGTGGAGGTATCTCGATGGGCAGGTATTTGCCCGTGTCCGGGTCATAGGCACCCTCTCCTGTGAACATGTAGTTGACAATCTGACAGAATGTCCGTCGGTCGTAGAAGTTGCTCTTGTTGCTCAGGATAAAAGCAGCAGTGATGAAATCTTGAATCGCTGCAATGATTGGGGTTCCATTCTTTGGTGTGGCCAGATTGTACTTGACGCCCATGAGCTCAGTGGCTTCTGTTCGTGCCTCTTCAGTCTGAGGAACATGCAAATTCATCTCGTCGCCATCGAAATCGGCATTGTACGGGTTACAGACGCACTCGTTGAGTCGGAACGTTCGCCATGGACGGATCTTGGCTCGATGACTCAAAATACTGAGCTTGTGTAGGGAGGGTTGTCGATTAAAGAGCACAATGTCGCCGTCCTCGAGATGGCGTTCGACGACATCGCCGAACCTCAGCGCGGCCGCAGGTCCCTGCAGTCTATCGCCTTTCTTGTCGTGTCTCGAGAGCGCAATCAAGGATACCTTGCGCGGGTCTTGATCCGGACCTAGGTCTTTGAGAATGTAATTGGCACCGGGATACTTGTTGGCACCATTCAGGACAAGCTTCTGCAGCTTTTTGATATTGTATCTTGTGACTTTCTCGGGGTACGTCAGAATTTTGGCGACCCGCTGCGGCACCGCCACCTCGTCAATGCTCAAGTTCGGATCTGGTCCGATGACAGTACGGCCAGAAAAGTCGACACGCTTTCCAGACAAATTCTGACGGAAACGGCCGCCCTTTCCCTTCAGCCTCTGTGAGAATCCGCGCATTGTCTTTTGTAAACCCTGCTGTTTCAGTCCAGGCGCGTCGCTGTTGATGTACATGGCAATCTGCAGTTGCAGAAAATCCCATTGTTCCATCAGAATCTGCAAAGGGAATCCTCGAGCAAGCCCAGCGCGAATGATGCTGCTGATTTGACATATGTCTCCGATCTTGTTTGTGACATCGTCCTCGGTCGCGCCACCCTCTTGCATGACAGAGGGCCGGAGAGCCACGGGCGGTACAGGCATGTACTCCCAGATCAACATCTCGGGGCGCGCATCCTCGGGGATCATAGCTAATAATTCACAGTCTTCGGGTGAGATCTTTTTGAACAGATTGAGCGTCCGCAGCGGGTGCATGTCGTCTACAGCTTTCTTGAGATGCTTATCCAGGTCGGGGTTCGCAGCTTTGGCGGTCTCAAAAGACTGGTCGAATTCGATCTTGCCCGCAGGTGGCTTCTTCGTCTTGGCGGTTGAGCGATTGAAGGCATCGTAGCGGTTGTGGATGATCTTGAGCGGGTGGCCAGGCACTTTTCGCACAGTTCCCTGCAGCGCATCGCAGTATGGACATGTCTTCTTCTTGCGACAGTCCTCCAGCACCTTCTTCGAGATTGCCGTCCTCCGCAGCGTGTCCATGTCTGGTCGGCGCATGCTGCGCAAATACCTCCGTCGCTCTACCTCATCCAGCAGCACCCGCGAACAGTCTTTGCAGATGCAGTTCAGCACCTCGATGATGTGCTTCAGATACCCCACATGGAATGCCGGCAGCGCCAGCTTGATGTGTCCGAAGTGGCCATTGCACTTGTCCAGCTTCTCGCCACAAGTTCCGCATTCGCCCGTCTTGCTTGAGATGCCCATGAGCGGGTCCATGGGCCCGTTGGCAGTGAGCGCGCGCGTGTTGTCCGCGGCAGGGGTGAGGTCGTAGACATTGCGGTCGGAGACTTCGATGACGGCCTGGTTCACAATGTCCTGGTTGGAGTAGATGCCGAACTGGATGTGCTTGATGCGCGCGGGAATGCGGTCCACGACCTGCTGCTTCGCCGAGGTGCGCGGCGCCTCCATGTTGGCGGCGTGGTGCGTGTAGGCGGGGGGTTCGTGTCGTGCTACCGGAAATCTTCAGAAGTTGCGTGCATAGTCGAGGCGCCGTGAGTCATGTCCAGGCGGCGAGTTCGCAGTGAGTCGTTTGCTTCAGTCGCGAGGATTGAAGATTTTGGTGGGGTCCCATTTCGCTCCCGCTCTACGCTTCTGCATGCTAGCCGACGCTAAGCAGGGGAGGAGCACGCTAATGTGGCCTGATAAGCTGATAGCACCAGAGTGAAGGGCACGGACGCATGGGGAAGGCAGCCGCGACGACAGCAGCACCTGCCTCATCTTCGACCCCGCCTGCAGAGGAACCGCTCCTGACTGTAGACTCAAGGCCTACTCTGTTTGCGCTGCTTTCCAGTGAGCAGCCATCTCACATACACCATCCTGACACCTCTATCTACTTCACGGCTCCCCCGCAGCTCCGCCCCACCCAACCGTGTCCCACGACCACAGCGCTTCGACCACCGCCCTTCCCCTCTCCCTCCTCTGCCTCTCTGGAGCCAGCTTCCATAGCATCAGCTGCGGCAAACACAACATGTCGGACAGTATGTCTTTCGGCTCAACTACTTGGTCGTGTTCCACTAACCGTGTAGCCTTCCGCGTCATCCTCCGGGACGTCGACGGCTTCGAGGGCTTCTCCTCGCGCCAGTTCGACCTCGCCCTCAACGCCAAGTTCCCCATCGGACGTGCGTCCAAGAACACTGCTAAGCAGGACTTGATGCCAGCGTCGAACAACGCATACATCGATAGCCCGGTCATCTCCCGCAACCACGCTGTCTTCACCGCCCACGCAGATAGTGGCACGCCCCAAGTCTTCGTCACCGATCTGGGCTCCATGCACGGAACCATGGTGAACGGCGAGAGGCTGCCTACCCACATGCCCAAGCAACTGGCATCTGGTGACAAGCTGCAGTTCGGTATCGATGTCAACCGAAACGAAGGTACGCAACCCACAGCCCCCTCCCTTTCACCATCTACGAGGAACAGCGCTGACCTACCGTCACCCTCAGAGTTCTTTGTTGCTCGAAAGTATGAGTTTGAGGCTCGTCTTGACCGTGAGCCGGTGCCCTTTTCCATGGGCTTCACAGTGCCTGACAGTGATGGAGAAGACATTGACGGTACGACCCCTCGCCGTGGCAGCCAACATAACCCACTCACAATCGACGATTCAGACTCGGAATCCGAAGCTTCTGACAGCGAGCAACCCGACACGACTATGATGGGCGAGGACTTCATAGTCGCCGATGACGATGATGACGAAGAACCTCCTACTGTGACAGACATCCACTCCATGAGGGAGACAATCTCTGGTGCTGCCGAGGACACAGCATTTGCCAACCAACTTTACTTGGACGTGACCGGTGGAGTCGGCTACTCATCCAGTGACGACCAAGACGACGATATCGAGGATTTCAACACAGAAGCATCCGTCATGGGCGACTCCATGGCAGCGTACGACTCCGATTTCGACGGCCGATCTTTCGAGCCTGAGGCGTCTCCGGTTTCAGCGGAACGTCTAACAGAGAAAAGAGCTACAACTACTCTAGCGCCTATGCAGTCACAAGCACCGACTCATAGCAGCTTCTCGCCCCAGAGCCGTATCGATGTAAACAGTGGTTTCGAAGAATTGCCGGGGATGAACGCGCCACAACAAGGATTTGAGTCGGTTTTCACTCACTCATACCCGCCTGCGTTGCCACCACGCCCGGCAGCTGAACCAAGCAATAGGCCGCCGTGGCATTCAGCCGAATATCCTGCCTATCCTGCGTACCTTGATACGAGTGCTGACCGTCCCGCACCGTTCAGCCCGCTCCAAGTATCTCTGTCTGGGGCGCCTCTGAATGCCGCAGATCTCGTGGTTGAAGATAACTCTGCAAACAATGTTCCGAGTTCAGACCGTATCCAGACTCCTCCGTCAATGCAACAGTCTGATACTACGACGGCCTCAACACCACCGCCAAACCGGAGGACCAAGGTGTCAATCGGTGAGATTGTGGAGGACCAGCCGCCGACGCCTGAGTCACTTAACGGCATGAAGCGGAAGGCAGACGTTCTCGAGGAAGTTGAAGGGATCACGGCCCCTACCATTTCATTGGTTCCAGAACACACCCCAACGACCGAGGCAAGCTTGCCTGTTTCTGGTACAGCCGATCGCGACATCGCCGAGACAGCTGCAATCATTGCGTCACGGCCCAAGAAGCAGCCCAGGTCTATCCTACGAAAGATCAACACAACAGCTAAGTACCTTGGGATTGGTGCTGCTGGGGCGGCAGGTGCCCTGGCTGTGCTTTCTGCTCTGCCAGATGCGTTCTTCGTCTAGGCGAATTCAAACAGGTGGCATCACCTTCTTGTCCTTTCTTTCGATCTTGGTATATGAAGTCATGACATCATGACAAGGAGTAAACACGAACAGGGGTACGCATGATATATCCATCTGAATCACATACGGCCACGGCGTTCGGGTGGTAGGTACGGCATGATGTATCCATGGGTCTGGCTTTATGGTCTAAGCGGCGCAACTCGTGTACTTAGTCCTTTAACGAGATTCACGTTATGAAGTTTGCTGTTCTTTGTGAAGTGGGACCGGTGTGAATTGAATTGGGTATATTGTCGATGTTTTGCGGAAAATTGGCAAATGGTGGCAGGTTTCGTCTTCGGGCGTTCTAGCGTGAATGGGACGAGCTGCATTTGGAAAGCTTATTGGGAACATCAGTAGTGATGAAAGTTAACATGATGCGGATGGAAGACATGTAGTCACCACCCTTCCACCTTACTTGCAGCTGGTAGGGCGATTGCACGTTGTAGCATCTGCCAGGATCACTAGTGAAGTTGGAGATTCTGATACATGGTTGTGGACATTCTAATTCATTTTGTTTGAATTTTCTTTTGTTATGCTCTGCAATGGAGATGATAAGAACAGACGACGAATGAAAGTATATATAATGTTATGCAAGTATAAGCGAAGCGGACTCACACGACAAACGAAATGTGCAGTAAAGTACGCATGTACCGACAGCGTGCAGAGGACGAAGGCTCCAGACCAGAAACTCCAAATCATTCCAAACTGAACAGATAAAACCACCAGGAGGATCAAGGGTTGTCAAATCCTCTTCCTTTTCTTCTCCCTCTTTCGCCTCATCTTCCCCAATACGCCCAATCCATCCAACTTCCGCATGACCTTCTCCACGAAACCTACCACCTTTCCCTTGACTGGAAGGGCTGGGAGGTCCTTGTCCCTTCCAGATCCAGCGTTCTGAGAAACGGAGAAGGGTACACCGGTCGTGTAGGACTCGACAGGCAGGGCGAAGTACTCCGAGACTTCCGATTGTGAAGGGGAAGTGTAAGAGTTTGAGTCAGTGTATGAGGAGAGCGAAGGGCCGCAAGTAACATGCATCATGTCCCCATTGTAATCATAAGCGTACCTCGTGTCCCGATCGTGTCCTTGCACATGGTTCCGCTCGGGCCAGTATCTTGCTGTAAAAGACTGGGCATACCGATCATCACATCCAACCTCACCTACCACTAACCCTTCCTCCCGCCCCCGATAATAGGCTAGCCCCTCACTCTCGCCGTCCCAATCTAGAACCAAAGTGCCGGCACTGCCTCGCCTGCGCGACTCGCGCGACGCCGCGTGCGCTTGGTATGCGTGGAATTCTTGTACGAAGGGGCGCATGTCCCAGGGGAGAGGATCGGAGTCTTGCCAGGCGAGGTGTGAGTCGATGTGGGTGATGATATCGTCTTGAGGGTTTGGCGTTGGGGATAAGGATTGCCATGCGCGGTGGGCATTGTCTGCAGTGTTTGAGTTATTCAGGCGGCCAGCGCCTGTAGACAGTTGTTGGTGTTGGTGCTGGTGCTGGTATTGGTAAGACATTACTAGTGATGTGGCAGTTCTCTTGTTGGACAGTGCCTTTTGGTTGGTGGATGGAGAGACGATGCTTTGTGAAGAGAACATTAGCGGTTTGTGAAATGAAGTTTAGAGAGTTTATGGAGAATAATCAGAAGTGGTGGGATGATTGTTAGTATACTCGCGCATATGGTGAGGTGTTTGCAAACATAGTTAGAATGGGGACGTTGTCTTTGGATGAGGTTTGACATTGTGAGGAGAGATATGGGTGGCGGTGTGTAAATTGCATTCAGGTGATTCGTGATGTTCAGACAGTGAGATGCCTTGTGGTAGAGGAGGGACATTGTGAGAATGGGTCAAGGCTTGAACGGGCCATGTGTAGTTTTTCATGCGGGAATAGACATAGTCGAGGGTGTGCCAGATAGAGGAGAAGTCGATACTTTCGTAGACTATGCAGCGTAGCTCTGGGGGAAGTCGAGGAAGCGCAAGGGTTCTTATATCGCCATGGCTGGAGTTTGATGGTGATGTATCTAGCCTGGAGAATTTGGCGCCTGCCCAATTTTGTTCAAAAAACCGCAGCTCCGACCTTGAAAAGATAACTGGAGGGTCTCCGTATGTCAAGACGCCAGACGCTAATCGACCGTCGTTGCCACAAGAGGAAGGGCGCGCGTGGGAGAGGTGACGCTGCTAGGTCACGTCAGCACAATATTATCACGTACCAGACATAGCCTCTTACGCTAGCACATCCTGAAGGCGGGAGCATGTGCAATCCACGTCTCACACAATCTGGTAGTGTATGTCACTGGTAATGAGGAAACATCGTCGCGTAATCATGTCTAATGCATCTCCTATTAACGAATTAAGTACCTATTCTTGAAATGCAGCGGAAATCGTCGATATACACCCATTATCGTCGCGTAAACATGCATCGTAGAACGCAGAGATCGGTAAGGAAAACCAAACGGCACGTCGAAGGGAAGTGGTATAGCCAAAAAGCCAACTCCGTGAACATAAGCAATGAACAGCAGTCCATCGGGGTATAACAAGCGACTGGGGCATCGAGCAGTAGATGCCGTTATGTACGATGAAAGAGCAACACCTAGTGCTTGCTGCTGAGCTTGTCCTTGATCTTACCAAAGAGCGATCGCCTCTTCTTCTTCTTATCATCGGCACCGGACGCGATGCTCTGGCTACCAGGAGTACCCTTCGGTGAGACGTCTGAGTCCTTTCTCGCCGATTCCTTTTGGGGAGTCGCGGGAGTGGTGCTGCTAGTGGCAACGGCGGGAGAAGTTCCGGATGTGGCCGCAGTGGTGGTGGTCTCAGTACCAGTGGTGACAGTGGGGTTGCTCTGCTCTGTTGTCGTAGGCTCGGCTGCCTTCGGTGCAAACGATACGTTCGTATCAGCATCGATGGGCTTGGAGGAGACAACCTGAGCTTGGGCCGACGCTGGCGCATTCAGGGCATTGGGCTCGCTAGAAGACTGCATTGGCTTGGTATCAACGAGCGCCTCGTCTGACAACGCGGCGTTGTTAGGAGCTGCCTCGCCGCTAGCAGTGACCTTCTTGACTTCCTCGAGCAGTTCAGCCTCAACTGCCTTCTTCTCGCCTACAGCCTCGACGCTGGTAGCGGCCTCGGGGCTGATGTGAGCCTCCTTCTGGCTCTGAGCGACGACATCAGGAACATTGGGTGCTGCCTCACTTGTTGTAGCACCGGGGGCAGTGGTAGTGGTGGCAGCCGTAAGGACGGGAGCGGGCTCACCAGCCTCGTTGGTCTTGGGAATCTCCTTGAGGAGCTCAGACTCTACAGCAGACTTTTCTGCGACAGCCTCGCTGTTGGCGGCGGCCTCGGGGCTTGCATGAGCTTCCTTCTGGCTTTCGGAAACGACTTCGGGGACAGCAATGGCGGGAGCAGCGGTGCCTGTCTCAGTGGTCTTGGGGATTTCACTAAGCAGCTCCTGTTCGACCTGGCTCTTCTCGTGAACAGCTTCCGCGTTCGCAGCCGCTTCTGGGCTCACATGAGCCTCCTTCTGGCTGTCGGAGACGACAGATGGTACATCGTTGGCGGTTGCCGAACCATTCGCACCGGTGACCTCGGTGGCCTTCTCCTTCGCGGCGTAGGTAGCGGCTGTAAAGAGTCCGGCGCCGGCAGCAGCGCCAGCAGCCACAGATGCAGCAGCAATACCAGCGGTCTCCTTCGCCTGGGAGGCGTAGGAGTTGTCGGCAGCAGCGGGCGCCTCGGGAACTTCTTCCTTCAGCTCCTGCTCGACCTCCTTCTTCTCCATCACAGCGATGGGGTTGCTGTTGGCCTCTGGGGCATATCCAGCCTCCTTGCGGCTCTCGCTCACGATATCGGGAACGCCCCTGGACTCCTTGGGAACCTCGCCTGCAAGCGCCGCGGTGGTGCTTGTGGGAGCAGCAGATTGAATCGTAACACCAGTGTCCTTCTCGGTCTTAGCATCCACGCCCATGGGCAAGCTGGACTCTGGGACCATGTTGCCCATGACGGGAGGAAGGCCAAACATGCCGCCGTTCGCATCTCTCTCCGCCTGGGGGGTCAGGGCGAGATCGGGCAACGAAGGAAGCGCATCAGACTTGGCGTATGATTCAGCGTCGGTCTTAGCGGTGCCCTCCACAGTGTTGGAGGTAAAGGTGCTGGGGTGCGGGACCGCCTCGCCGGGCGCAAGCTGGATTGGGTTGCCGAGACCAGCGGATGCTGGGATGGGCGCGACACCAAATGTTTGTGCCTCAGGATCCTTAGGCTCCTTGTCATGGCTTACAGTCGACTCGACCGTGTTGTCGGTGAGTGTGCTCGGGTGGGGCACTGGCTCGCCAGGCGCAAGGTGGATGGGGTTGCCGAGGCCGGCGGTGGCAGGGATGGGGGCAACGTTGAAGCTCTGGGCCTCACTCAGAGGCGTCTCGGCGGGAGGTGTCATGGGGAAGGCGCCAGGCAACGAGTCGGTGGACTTGGTCTTCTCGACCTCCTTGGGAACGGCGCCGGCAAGACCAGCAGTGGTCGATTCGGGCGCGGCGGAGGACAGGGTGCTGACGGGCTCGTCGATAATGTCTTCGGGCTGGAGAACATTGTTGAAGATGCCGTGGCCGTCGTCCTCCTTGCGCGCGCTGTCGTTGACGACCCAATTGCCATCTACAACAAACTGCAAACACGTTAGCAAGTTTTGCGCACGCGGGCCGCAGCTAGGCGGCCACAGCGACGGGTGCGCACCTTGTACTGTGTGTGGACCTTGGGAAGCTCGACCGTCTTCTTGAAGACGCCATCGACCTTCTCCAAGGTGACGGTCTTCTGCCAGTCATCGAAGGTGCCGGTGACAAGGACTTCGTTCGCAGCGTGTTCCCTGGTGTGTGTTAGCCATTGCGGAGCCGAAGAATGCGCAGCGTCGCATACCATGAAAAGGTATATTTGCCCATGTCGGCGGAAGAATAGCGGTACAGTCAGGGGTGTGAGGAATGCAGAGGGGCGACTGAGACTGTCTTATTGCACGCGTGGAGTGGATGGGGGGAGGTTGGGAGGCTGCGGATCAGGAGCTGCGGAAGAAGCTAGAACAGGCGGCGTTCAAGGCGCTGGACGCGGTTCGGCTAATCGGCGACGATAAGACGTGCAGCACTTTTGCGACGGCGGGAGCAGGATGCAAGGCCTCGGTTTATGCGCAGGTGCAGAGTTTCAGAAGTGCACAGTACAATTCGGCGCACGCGGTGGTGAAGCTGGCGGTCTGCGGTCTGCGGTTTGGCTTTGGCGATTCTGCAGCCTCTAGCGTCATGCTTCGCGCCGAACCTTTTCAGTCAAAGCAAGCGGAGCCCAGCGCTGTACAATGACGAAGACGGCCTGGTAGTCTGCATGGTACCTTGCTCGATAATCAATTGCTGCTCCACCGCCAGTCCCGTCGTCCAACGTCCATCGTCAAGTCACGCGCAGCATCAATTTGTCGTCGGCCTAACTGGCCCTGAGCATCGCGTCTGCCCCTCTAGCTCTGCTGAGGTCCCCTGTCAGCCTCGTGTGCTCGTGCTCTCCATGTGCGTCATCGCTGAAGCTTGGTGTGAGTGGCTGGAGAGGATCGCAGGAACAACTGGGCGGCTTTGTTGGGCGACTATTCTGCAGCATACCGTGCGCCTGGCCACAGACACGGCCACGAACAGAGCGACCGTATATATTGATGAGGCAGAAATTTCGCTGTCTCCTGGGTTGCGCGTCTCAACACTCGTGCCGCACCCGCCGCCCACTGTGCGGGCTCACCGCCTGTTAGCCAGGACATCGCCCTCACGGTGCTTGCATAGCAGATCTGCATTCGGCATCGTGCTCCATGGGATTATCCCGCGTGCGAGAATGCCACATAGCACCAACGAGTGCCGGTGCATACGAGGAGTATATGCACGGGGGGTGTAGCGAGCATGTGATTCTTCTACCCTGAACAACTTCTGCTCGGAGATGTGAATCCCTAGGTGCAGGGTAGTGTCATTGTAAAAGCCAAAGGTCATGGATATGGCCGTCTCAGGCATGGCGCCTTCTCTAACTACCAGATTCTCTCATCAGTGCCATGTGTGTCTCGACTAAGCGCATGCATTTGGCCATGGCGTCACCAATTGATGCAGGCTAGCTTGCATGCGCCTCTTCGTCTGTCATCGAGCCCTCAATACTCAAAGCATCAGCATCAGTATCAGCATTATCATCATCAGCACCACCATCAATTAGCGTCCATGGCATCTCCTCAGTGTGTGCCCAGGAGAGGTGTTGTCTGGGTGCTGGCTCCTCCACATCTTAGCGACACCAAGCCGGAGCCCACAAGCAGTCCGTGACGCGGGAGCTAAGGCGCATCTTGATTTGGCATGGGCATGTGCATGTGCTCTAAACCACGGGTGCTATCACAGCTATCCAGCAGAGCTCTAAGCTGTGTCTCTGGCTCCCAAAGAGACTGTGCAGGCGTGCATCGCGATGGCGCCGTGGGTGACGCAGTGCCGTCCAATTGCGTGTGTGCCGTCGCGGGGGCTGTCTCAGTGCGTGCGGCTGCCTACAGAAGCTGGAAAGGCATTTCTAGACGCCTTCTGGAAACATTACCTAGGTATAAGCCCCCCAGGAAGCTTGCCCTGCTCTCCCTCCGTAGTCCTGCCCGCACTCGTACCACCCGTGATTGCACCGGCCGCAGCCCTCCCCTCTTCCTGCCCCGTCACCGTCGCGCAGCACGCCTCCAGCTCACGCCGCCCGATGCATTGAGCGTGCAATTGCCATTGCCATCCTCTCCATTTCTAGCCCGACTGCGCGCTGCCCCCCCTCACCTGCACGCTGACGCTACGCCTCGGACCCTCGCAGCACACCCGCCGCTATCCCTGCACCGCTCGCGAAGCCGACGTCAAAGAGCTGCGCTTGACCCCTCATCACCACCCTTCCAATGTCCCTCCCTCCCGACTACTCCAATGAGATATCCGCCCTCGACCGCGAAGTCCTGAAGCACCAGCCCCACGACATCCTGCAGTTCTGCGCCAACTTCTTCAACCGCGCGTCTCGAGTCGCAGCGAACCGAAGCCCTGCTGTCGCAGCAGCATTCCAGCCCCCAAGGCCGTGCAGAGAGCAGCTTCCCCGGCAGCAACCCCTTTGGCACATCCCCCAGCGGTGCTGGCTTCGCGAAGAGCCCCATGCAGCGCCTCGAAGAAGAAGAGGAGCACGACAACATGACGTCGCCCACCGCCGCGACCTTTGGCAACATCGACTTCGGCAAGCCCCGCAGCAGCAACCCCGATGCGGGCGCCTTTGGCAACTTTGGCGGCTTCGGCGGCTCCTCCAAGAACCAGATCACCCAGATGCCGCCCATTGCGGGCGACGGCCAGAACTTCCCCAGCAACTACAACACCAACAGGCGCACCTCCGTCTCCGCCGAGTCGCTGAACCCCGCCACCTCCGACAGCGAGACCTTCACTCCGCCCTTCCACCAGAAGACGCCCGACCAGCTCACGCGACTCAAGGCATCCGTCTCCGGCAACTTCCTGTTCTCGCATCTCGACGACGACCAGGCCTCACAGGTGCTCGGCGCCCTGCACGAGAAGCCAATACCGTCAAAGGGCATAAAGGTCATCCAGCAGGGCGATGTGGGCGACTACTTCTATGTGGTCGAGCGGGGCTCCTTCGACATCTACCTGAACCCCTCCGGCAAGCTCGAGGCCGGCGCAGACGGTCTCGGCAACAAGGTGGGCACTGTCGGCTCCGGTGGCTCCTTTGGTGAGCTTGCGCTCATGTACAACGCGCCCCGTGCTGCAACAGTCATGTCGAGCGAGCCGTCCACCCTCTGGGCCCTCGATCGTGTGACCTTCCGCCGCATTCTCATGGACAGCGCCTTCCAGCGACGCCGCTTGTACGAGGGCTTCCTCGAAGAGGTCCCTCTCCTTTCAAGCCTCACACCATACGAGCGCTCGAAGATCGCCGATGCCCTCGAAACAAGGAAGTACCCGCCCGGCACCACCATCATCCAGGAAGGCGATGTTGGTGAGTCATTCTACATACTTGAGTCTGGCGAAGCCGAAGTGTTCATTCGCGGCGTCGACCAGGCCGTCAGGCGGTACAACAAGGGCGACTACTTTGGCGAGCTAGCTCTGCTCAACGACGCACCGCGCGCCGCTTCCGTAGTCAGCAAGACCGAGGTCAAGCTCGCTACCCTGGGCAAGCACGGCTTCCAGCGACTACTGGGGCCTGTCGAGGGCATCATGAGGCGAAACGACCCCAGCAAAGCCGGCTTCCACGGCGACCACGTCGACCCGCTGTCAAAGGCAACATAATGAGCAGCATGGGGACAACAAAGCACGTGTCCATGAATCCGAATTGTGCACGACGACAGTATGAATCACTCAAAGGGAGACTTTTCTAAACGGAGGAGCGTGGAAATCGGGCGGGCGACAGGACATAGCTCGCTTAACCTTCCTAGGCGTTTTTTTCCTTCGCATGTACTACTTCCTATATGACTTCCTACTGTCACTGAACGTCGCTTGCTGTAGTGGCGCGGAAGCGGGCTCGACTCCTTGGGTACAGGGGTTGGGCGGAGTGATCTGCTTCTGACCTCATATACTCCAACTGCGTTTGTCATGTTCGCAATAGACACAAATTCTCCTCTGATTGCGTGACATTTTCTTGCCAGGCTACATTACGTGACATTGTGTGGAAATTTAAAACATTGCGTTGATCATCACATAGGACTTGGCCTTTGAAGCGAATCTTAGACGTGTACAATGTCGTCGAGTATCTACCAGTATATACCACGACATGCCTTCGAAAATCGGACCCCTTAGAAGTCGAATACAGCCTATCCACAGCTTTCATTGATGTAACGTACAAGATGCAGTAGCGATTGCAGTCTGTATTCGCTCGACGTGATATAGCGCAAAACAACACACCCGGCTTGACAATGCACGGTGCAAGCATCATACAGCCATTCTAGTAGTTCAACTCGCGAGGATACATGCTCAACAAGTAGTCGCTGTGTGAGACACCCAAGTCACCCATCCTCTCACGTGTGAAGTGCTTCTGCAGCTGAGTTGCTTGCTGAGCGCTCATCTGGTTGGCGTCCCGGCAGTATCGGATCAAGCAGTTCACATACCGGCGCTCGGCACTAGCTCGACTGGCTTGTACCATCTGAAGCGAAGACTGGCGTGCGCTGGCTCCTCGGCTGTTGTCGAAAGCATGTTGCTCTTGCGTGTACAATCGTACTAGAGTTGTGCGTGCGTGTCGTAGTTCCGCCGCTTGGGCCTGTAGAAAGCCGTGACCTCGACGCTCGTTCGCTCGTGTAAAGGTATGGTTGCCCCCATTGATGCGGACTCCATTTAGGGAAACATTGTGGGGCCCAAGGTTGTATGTCTTGCGGTTCCGGGGGTTCGAAGGGCGGAACTCGCGTCGACGATTTGTACCCTGGCGAGATACTGCATCGTCCATAATGAAGTCCACGATATCAACACCTGGAGGTTTTTGGTCAGTACGCAGTCAAGTTGAACTCATCTAGAAAGAGTAGCGTACCCGTTGGATCTTGACGCTCGCGCTCCAAACGCTGCTTCGCCCGAGCGACAAGATCATCAATCTCGAATCGTCGATGGGCCCTTCGAATCAGAGCGATTCGGTATTCAGCGATGAGAACCTTCGAGCACGTCTGGCATTATTAGCTTCGAGAATCACATGCATCACGTTAGGCTACAGCTTTAACAAGTTCACTCACCAACACCTTGGTCATTTGCCCGTGCCATACGAGCCCGAACGTCGCCATGCTTTCTGTGGCCGGTAAGTACGGACGCACGGGGCTCGGTATAGTTGACGGGCTTTGGGACGTGACGCAACACAACATGCTCAGGTAGATACCTGTGCGGCATGTATTCGTTCTGGTACGCGTACTCAAACCATTTGTACGCGTCCACAGGATTGCCCCAGACAGCGTAGCAGATAAGCTTACGCATTGACAAAGGTACCTGCCTGCCGTTCACAAGATCCTGCATGCCCATGTACACTTCCTTGTCGATGCGCTCGATTATGTCATGACGGAAATCGAAGCCATCGAAGAAGTCGACCAGCTCAGGATCATTCTTCGTACTCAGGGACTGGTAAGTGAGATCCAAAGGTATGGTAAAGGCGTCTGTTCGGATAATACCGTCAATGTATCTGCCAAAAGTCAGCTGTTTGCGTGTTGACGTTCGCCAGCAATACCCGAAAGAGATAAACAGAATGAATTCGACAATTGACGTGTAGGTGGTACCACAACTGCGCGCTCTTCTCGACTCGTAATTGAGCAAACGCGCGCGCAAAGGCAAAAATGAGAAGATAAAAACGGCCAGACCTACCTAGCTGGTCGTGTGTAGCCCTTCAGGAAGTACTTGTACGCCTGGAGCGGAGGAAGTACACTGATTTCGCGCAGTGTCGCCCGACCTTCAGCACATGTAGAGATCTCTGGGTGGCCTCGAATGAATTGGTCAATCTCCGTGAGGAACCCAAAAGATATGGAGCGCGCTGCAAGGTATGCTCGCAAATCTCTATCATGACACTCAGCGAAGCGGCGAACCTGACAGTAATTAGTGTCTGTAATGGAAGGAGTGGTCAGAGGTTACTTCGACTTCCACATTGGGCTCATACTCTGGAGAGAGTACGCGCTGCCGCTCAGGAACCCGCCTCTGTTGAGGCTGGGCACCATGCCATGGGTTGGGCTGCTGAGCGTCGTTGAAATTGAAAGCTCCTCTATTTTTGATCGCACGCGGAGCTGGACCAGTACCTTGCGGGTGACGGTTGCGTCGGGAGCCTTGAGCAGCATAAAAGTCGGTCGACGGGACCTCAAAGAGATCTTCGTCGACTACTCCGTTGGCAACGGCGGGCGGGAGGCGACCATAGCCCTCTCCTTGTGTAGTCCGAGCTGACCTGCCGTTGTCATTCATACCCCCATTGGGGTCGTACGAGGCGTCACCACCACGAAGACGAGGCATGCTTGGATTCTGGGACTGGGTTGCATGCCCGTCGTAGTCGAGCTGCTCCGACGCGTTGTCGTGGCGGTCAAGCTGTCCGTAGCCTCCGCTGGTGTGCTGCGACATTCTGTTCCCCATGAAATCACACTAAGCAAGACGCTGAAGAGACAAGGCGCGGTAACGAAAAGAAGAGAAGCAAAGCGTGGAGAGGCTTGTGAGTGTCATGGGTGAAGTGTGAGAACGAGGATGCTTAAGTCTTGGCGGCAAGGGTGATCAATGAGGAGGAAGGTACGCGTGAGTGACACGTCCCATCGCGACTGCCGCGAGGTGAAAGTGAGACAGCTTACTGAGCGGTGAGGCAGATGAGTGCAGAGAGCTGCACGAAGCACCAAACGACAGTAAAGGGGACGGAAGGAACAGGGAAGCAACATATACAGTCTAAATGTTGAACACAGGTATACTAACCAGACCATAACGCCACCCAACGCTCCATGAAACCGAACATGCTATAACTACATAGATTACTGCGCTTAGAAGACACTGATGTAGTTTCCAATCCGCTCCTTCTGGTTTTGTGCAATGCACTCAGCTATCCAGGTAATGTTGCGGATTTCCTGGACACATTGTTAGTGGCTGAGAATGTGATCACCACTTTAGTGCACTTACTTGTTCCCGCAGCTTCACCCAGGCATATACTATGGCGTGAGTGAACTGCTGAGTGAATGCTAGCTTGGAAATTTCCATCTCCTTCTGGTAGAACAGATCCTCCAGGCTTCGAGTCTCCCCGCCAACACCACCTGACATGTTACCCACACCGCCGCCGCCGCTCAGGCCAGTCTGGTCGAAGAAGGTCTTGTAGTCCGACACACCCTCCACGGCAATGCGGACACCCTCGACATCGTCAGCCCTTGAGAGCATCAGAGTGCCTTCTGGGTAGAGCCTGCCGAAGCTGGGGTACAGCTTCTTCCTGTCCGCTTTCGAAAGCTCGGTGCCGAACGAGTTCAAGGTGATGTTGATGCTCCTGCGGTCTGCCTCAAATTCCAGAGTCTCGGACATGACATCGGCGGTCGGTGTTCCGGCGACTTCAGGTGCGGTGTTGACCCAGTTGTGGAAGTCCTCAAGATAGTTCTTGTAGAGCGTGTTGCGGATAATCTCGATGTTTAACTCGTCCAAATCCTGGTGGCTGAGGGAGCCCTTGAAGTAGGGCGCAAGAGGTGTCTCGATCAGAACCGAGTTGTACAGCTCTTCGATGTTGGTCGCGACGCACAGAACGGGCATGGTCTCAAACCAGCCGAGTGGATGGCATCGCTCCAACAGCTCCCGGGTGTCCCTCTCGTGCAGCGTACCAGTGATGAGCAGCGCGACGTTGTCGATCATGTACCCATATGTGAGGTATTCCATGAACTTTGAGAGCGAGCCGGTAGCGTTGGCTTGGAGGTAGCGGAATTCCGCCACGAGCTTGTCCGTGGTCTTAGCGGCGAGCGCAGAAGTCGAGGGATTGGGAGGCAACGAGTTGAGGAAATCACCGTAAGCTGGCCCGAGCTGTAGCTTGACATCTGAGAGATGTTAGATGGTAGCAGGAGACTGATTTTCGCGTCATACCGTCGATGTTTTCGCACTGTGTCAGGTTGCTGTAGTTCTGGCTGGTGAGCAGTGCATTGCGGTAGCCGCGCACGATGCCCTCGACGTAGCTGTGGACGCGCGTTAGTCACTGAATCATGTCTGTGGCTTCCAGGAGATGTACCCGTATTTGACGTTGTAGTAAAGGCCCTCCATGATGCTTGATGCGAACTGCTGTCAAGGTCGCGCAGGCAAGAGAGCTACAGCTAGGTCGTCATGGCTCCCAACGGCTGAACTTCGGCTTGGCACTGGCCAATCAGAGCCGAACCACGCCGTGTCAACATTATGAAGGACGCAACATACCTTTGTGACCTTGGGCAGCATCTTCTTGAGCTCGTGATACCTAGGTAGGCTTTACATGTCAGCCCTGGAGAGTTGCTTCAGACATCACGTGACTGCGACGTTTCGCCAGCTTTCACAGGCAAGCTCCCGGTGCCGAAGCTTGCTATTCACTATCGCCCCTGCCAGACTCAGACAGCATCGGTGAGGGTCTCTTTGTCCGCCTTGATAACTGCTTTCAGCAACGTGGATTCGCGGAGAGAAACAACACGCGCTTCGAAGCCACACCCATTGACAGAGGTTTTAGCTTGTGGAGGAGAGCAACCTCGAGACGGTGTTCTATCATCGTCTGGCAGTCTGTCAATATTCTTTGGATACACGACTGCACGGCCAGGCTTTGGGCTCCTCTTCTTCGCCGGTATACAGGCAATCATCTCACAAATGTTGGCTCTGCGTTTGTCCATGGAAGAGGTATTCTCCTGACTGGAACGCCATGGTTCAAACAGGATTAAAGAAGCACGACACTCGCAGATCAAAAGGTCCGGTAGATATCCGTGTATCACCAAGGCAATTCAACCCAATTCTCGGCTCTCTCGCTCGCGACTACGTTTTGAGAATGCCTGGACAGTGCTGATTGCAAGCACCCACGATCACGGGCGCACATGTGGTCGCTCAAGGCCAAGGCCGGAACCCAGCACCTAAAAGAAGAGGTCGCCCTGTACGTAGCATGTGGCCATTGAACTTTGCAAAAGAAGCACCGTAGACCTCGGATGGAGAGGCACGTGCGAAACTTTAGGTACAAGGTTACACCATCTTCTGCGGCGAATGTCGCAAATCGAGGTAGGAAACCGTAAGCAGGCTATCGACGACCCATTGGCATGGTTACACTTTCCATTGAACCACCGGCTAGGACTTCACAAATAGTTAGTTACCCGACTTGACGCTCGGCAATTCGGGGCATTTCACGATGATCCAAGGCGCGACCGGGTTTTTGGGTCTAGCGCGCACCCCGCAAAGACGAGGCCTACCCCAGGTTCTTGCGTCATCAGACCTGGAGTTTGTAGCCGTGCTCGTGTATTCGTGGATTTACTTTACGAGGCTCGGACTACCAGGGACATAGCTCATTAAAGGGCCGGGCGCGATTCTTGTCGTTAAGAGGATGATCTATTGACTAAGGACCGGGTAGTACCACCTGCTCCTTGTGGCAGTGTTTTAATTTGTATATGATGGGCAGTGTGTAGGTGATCTTCGTGAAGCATCGTTACCTCTCATTTCTGGAGCAGTCTCTGATCATGCGTTTGGTTCCTTTCCTTCTTGCCGCCCGCGGCGCGTGGTCGCTACCAGCATCCAACTCAAATGCGGCAGCTCAGGCTCAAGCGGCCCTGGACAGCATCACCATAACTAAAGTGGAAGATGTCCGTGGCAACCTTCATCTACCGAAGACGTCTGGAGGCCTGGACGTAACATGGTCTAGTAGCGATCCATCGGTCATTTCTGCCGATGGCATCGTCCAGAGACAGGATACTGAGAAAGTGGTTGACCTCACAGCGACGATCGATTCAGATGGTACGGCACAAAAGCGAATAATCAGTGCCAAAGTACGGCAAGCGGTTCAGCTCGACCCCTTTGAAGGATACGCGTTCGCCTACTTCACCGGCAACTCGCGAGCAGGCGAGAACATTTTCCTAGCTGCGAGTGAAGGCAACAACGCTCTGAGTTGGACAGAGCTGAACAATAAGCAACCTATCTTGACCTCAACGCAAGGCACCAAGGGACTGCGCGATCCCTTCCTCATCCGATCACACGAGGGAGACGTCTTCTATCTGTTGGCAACGGATCTCTCAATCGGATCTGGCACTTCCTGGGGCGATGCAGTACGCAAAGGCAGTCTTTACCTCGAGATCTGGGAGTCCAAAGATCTCAAGACATGGTCCCAGCAACGACATGTCAAGGTATCGCCAGACAATGCTGGAAACACTTGGGCTCCGGAAGCATACTACGACACCGAGATTGGCGAGTATGTTGTCTTCTGGGCTTCATCCTTGTACGCAGAGAACGATCCCAACCACACCGGCAATTCGTACCATCGTATGCTGTATGTAACAACGCGCGACTTTGTCACCTTCAGTGAGCCAGTGGTATGGCAAGACGATGGCAGGGCACGTATTGATTCGACTGTGATCAAAGAAGGCGACGCATACTTCCGCTTCACCAAGGACGAGGGTGCTTCTGGAACTGGCTGCGCAGATATCATCCAAGAGCGCTCAACCTCGCTCCGCGCAACATTGAGCTCGTGGACCCGAGTTGCTGCATGCATTGGCAGGAACGCAGGCACAAGTGCTGTTGAGGGTCCTACTTCCTTCAAGGCTAACCCCAACGACGTTAATGGCCAGAAGTTCTACCTCTTCGTAGACGAGTACTCAGGACGTGGATACATCCCATTGGAAACACTCGACATTGCCAACCCAAGCTGGATAGTCTCCGCTTCATACAAGCTCCCCGCCAGCCCTCGCCACGGTACCGTCGTCCCGGTGACCGCAAAGGAACTCGCTGCACTACGTGGAACAACCACCTCAGCCACAAAGAGGGAGCCAGAGAAAGCAGCACTCGTAGCACGGAAGAGCCCTGTCCTCCCAGGTCTTTACGCCGACCCCAACATCGCCATCTTCGGTGACAGATACTACATCTACGCCACCACCGATGGATTCCCCGGCTGGGGTGGGAACGTCTTCTACGTCTGGTGCTCTCCCGATCTCGTCTCCTGGACACGCTCCGCCGAGCCCTTCCTCACCCTCAACGGTACATCCGGCAACGTCCCCTGGGCCACCGGGAACGCCTGGGCCCCCACTATCATCGAGCGCAACGGAAAATACTACTTCTACTTCAGTGGCCAGAATCCGACCTATGACCGCAAAACCATCGGCGTCGCAGTCGCAGACTCGCCCGAAGGCCCCTTCACCGCGCAACCCCAGGCCTTCATCCTAAACAACGAAGCCGTCAAGACCGGCCAGGCCATCGACTCCGCCGCCTTCCACGACCCCACTACCGACAAGTACTACCTATTCTGGGGCAATGGCGAGCCCGCCCTGTATGCCGAATTGTCCGAAGATATGCTCTCTCTCGTCCCCGGCAGCATCAAAGCCATCCCCAACCTGCCCGACTTCCGTGAGGGCATATTCGTAAACTACCGCAACGGCATCTTCCACCTAACCTACTCAATCGACGACACAGGCTCCGAGAACTACCGCGTTGGCTACGCGACATCCGATTCCGTGCATGGCCCGTGGCAGTACCGTGGTGTGATTTTGCAGAAGGATACGAGCAAGGGTATACTCGGTTCGGGACATAGCAGCATTGTCAACGTGCCATGCACGGATGATTGGTATATTGCGTACCATCGCTTTGCTATTCCGAATGGGGGTGGGACAAATCGCGAGACAACTGTAGATAGGGTGTACTTTGATGAGGCTGGGTTGATTAAGACGGTTGTGCCGACGTTGGAGAGTGTGCCACCGCAGACTATTGGGTCGTGCTGAGGCGTAACAGCATCGCCTTCGGAGAATAGTACTGCTACGATCACTTGTTTCCTACATTAACTTCCAAGGTTTCTATCTATGTTTAGCCTATTAAATGCCTAGTGATTGGCCAATGAATGAAATGTTAAATTGTTAGTAAGCAGGATAATCACTATAGCAAAATTGGCAGTAAACTATAGATTTATAGGCCCGAAAAGCCAGCCTATATAGGCCCGTAAAAGTAGTGTGAAGAGGTATAAGGTCTGAAAACTCTATAAAACCACCTTAAACTATATAATCTGATTAATAAGAGCAGCAGAGACAGTAGCAATTAAGCTATTAAGCGCTACTTTAGCCTCCTTAAGAGCTGTAAGAGCAGTCTTAAGGGCAGCAATATTAGTAGTATTAACTAGTTTAGCACCCTTAGACTTATCCTTAACAGCTTTGCCCTTAATCTTTCCTTTCTTACTAGACCTCTTAACCTCCTTCTTAACCTTCTTTAACGATAGTTTAATAGGAGTTAAGAGCGCGCTGCGCTTCCTAGAGGTCTTAGATAGCAGTTTCTTAACGTCTAAATTATCCTTAAAAACTATAAAAAGAGTTAGTAAATAATAAAAAAAGATTAAAAGATAAGAAACTTACTACAAATAGTGCAGCGAGAGCTATTAACGAAGAGGTAATTACTATAAGTATTCTTTATAGAGTCTAGAATAGATATGCAAAGAGCCTATTTACTATAACTATTCTTGCAATAGCAGCATTTAGGATTATTAACGTTGCTAGTTAACTATATTATAGTAGCCTTAACGTTGCTAGATCGCTCTAGAAATTATTAATAAGGATAAGAAAAGATAATAAAATTAGACTTACTAGTAATAGTTTCTATAGATAAAGAGTTCTTATAGTAGACTAAACTGCGCTAATAGGTTATATTTCTAAGCTGTTAAGAGCAAAGAGTAATAAAATAGTTCTAAGAAAGCGTCTCTAATAGAGCACAACCTTAGTCCTTAAGCATCTATTTAGCTAGTTTAGCAGCAGCTTTACTAGCAGCCTTCTTTTGCTAGGTAGTTAAAATAGGCGCTTTAGGCTTAGAAATAGGCAGCTAAGAACTAGAAACAGGTAGTTAAGGACTAAAAATAGGCAGTTAAGGACTAGAAATAGGCGCTTAAGGTTCTAAACTCTGCAGTAAAGGATCTGTAATAGGCACTTAAGAATAGAGAGATTAACTAGGAAAGATATATCTAGATAGAGTTCTAGGCTTATAAGGATTCTTAAAGCTATTGTTAACGTTATTTAGCGACTCTATAGAGAGCAATAAGAGCAGTAAAGAATAAGGTAGCAATCCTAAAGGCTAAGCGAAAGATGAATTTTAGGCTGTTTTAAGCAATTTAAACAGCTTAAAGGACGTCTTAGAGACGTTTTTAGGCAGAGAGAAGTTAAATTTAGCTAAAGAGAAAGCAATTTTAGACTCTTTAGAAACTAGAGCAGGAAGGTTCAGACTAGATTTAGGCGTAACTAGAGTCTAACGAGAGACCTTTTTAGGCCTTAGAGTCTTATAAGGCAGTATAAGCGAATAGAAAAGGATGCAGTTTATAGGCTATATAGAGCCTTAAAGGCTAGTTTAGAACGTATTTGCAGACGATAAAAGACTAGAAAATAATTAGTAAGAATATAGAAATAGTCCTTAAAGATAATAAAAGATATAGTAAAATAACTAGAAAAATAATAGAAAAAGACTAAAAAGCAGTATAATATTTTTAAGAGTTGTTGATAATATTAGTAATAACTTAAAAAAGATATTATAGCTAAAAAAAAGCAATAATACTTATAACGCAGGCGGTAGAGGGCAGTAGAGTATAGAAAAGATAGAGGTAGAGAGCGAGATAGATATTATATAGTAGCTAATAGCGCTAGGCGCTTAGCGCTCTAGCCTCTAGTTACTAGGACAATAGAATATTAGGTAACAGAATAGTAGATAAAGGTAGAAATATAATATAAGACGCAAAGGAGCATTTTTAATATATAAAAAGGTAATAGAGAAAGTTAATATAAGAAAAGTAGGTTACTAGACGTAGAAGAATATTAAAATATAAAAATAAAGTATAATTAAGGCTAAAAACGTAGTTTACGAAAGTAAAACCTTAGAATATATAATATTTTAGATAACGCGTGCACCTTTAGTACTAGTTATACTAGATAATAATATACAAAGACTAGCAAGAGTAGTTACCTACAAGAGAGCAATATATAACTAGCTATAAGTAAAGACTGCATAGCATAAATTAATACTAATAATAGCTAGCGACTATTCTTAAGACTTATTTATAGTAATTGCGAATAATAGGCAAACTAAGAACTGCGTATAGGTAATAATAAAGAGTAGTTTGCTATTAGTAGACGTAAGTTTAATATGCAGAATTAACTATAACTATTCTATAAACTTACTATCTATAATCTGCGCCTTAAGTATCTATAGGCTAATATAGGAAATAATTAAGCAAGTACTATTATAAAGGCCTTAACTAAGGTAAAGATTCTGCAAGAGCATAATAGAAGCGCTAACCTTTACTTTTAGCTTAGAAGAAGAAAGACTTAGAGGTTTAAGAGCTTATAACACCTCTGCTAAAGGTCTATCCTAAGCAGAAGTATCCTTAATCTTAGCACTATTATAAGAAAGAAGCTTAGTAGCGTCTCTAGAGAAGTCTTTAAGAAGTATATTATTAATACTACTAACGTTATTATTCTGCATAGTAAGTATAGCACGACTAGTAAGAGCTTAAGAATTAGTAACAGCAGCCTTAATAACGTTAGGCAGATAAACGTAAGTAAGAAAGGTATCCTTACTATAGAAAACTATTATATAGGAAGGTATAGAAATAAGCCTATTAGTTTTCTTAGTAGCTAAAGTACGCGTCTAATCTATAAACTGCTAATTAGCTTATCTAGAATAGACTTGCATATTCTAACGCAGATAGAGAATAGTTATTTTTAGCTATATAATATAAGATTATTAGAGATAAGCGTCTATAGTAGCAGCTTAACTACTTCTATAGATAACTAGAAGGATCTAGGCAAAGTCTCTACTAGCAATAAGAGGCAATTTACTAAATAAATTAGATAAACTACGTACGTCTTAGAGCATATAATAAACAGCCTTAAAGTAGTAATAGTGCTGCATAGGCACTTTATCCTATATAACGAGCGTTGCCTATCGTAAAAGATAACCTAACTTAGAATAGAGAGTAACACTAGCAATAGAATTATTATAAATATTAATTAGAATCTAAAACTGCAAATGTGTAGTACGTCTACTAGGCAATAATACTACTATAATTCTAGAAGAGGCAATATAGAGCATAATTTTACTCTTTAAATAATAGTAAGCGCAGATAGACGTCTATAAGTACGTCTTACTAGTGCTAGCAGGACTCTAAATAAAGAAATAAGCTTTACTAAGATTATTAGCGATCTAATTAATAATAGTATTAAACACAGCTAGTTAATCTGCGTTTAATCTAGCATAAGTATCTATAAAAGTACTCTCTTGTTTAATAGTATTATACGTAAGTTTAGACGCTATTAGCTAGTTACTAGTCTGTAAACTCTAGTTATACTAGCAATTAGGAAGCTAAAAGTCTACTAACTACTTACTAGACTGCAATAAAGCACCTTTAAGTAAGTAAAGGCTATAATTAAGATAGACGTTAGGCTTAGAAGAGATAGAAAAGGTAGCTGCTTAAGTATAAAGGTTATTATAGAGGTTAGAACTAAAGGTAGTCTATATAGCTAAAGGATTATAAACCTTACCTATTAAAAGAGTAGCTATAAAAAAGAACTATAAAGTACTACTAGTTTAGAAAATAACAGCCTCCTTAAAGCATTTAATCTAATTACTATTATATAATAGTAAGCTATAAGCAGTAGCAGCGGCCTAAAAGGTTAGATATTCTTAACTAAGAAACGTTTGCAGATTCTTAAAGCTCTTTAGACTACGAATAATAGTAAGGAGCAAACGTAAATAGTAACGCTTACTTTAGATAGAACTATAAAAGTATATATAGCTAATAGCCTTACCTTTCTAACGTAACTTCTATATCTTTTTAGATAGTTACTAGATAAATTGCTCTAGAAAATCTTAGTAAAGAACGTAGTAGCTATAGTTATAAGCAGTATTATAGTTAAAGAAGCTAGTAAGAGTAGTTATAGAATAGTTAAGGCAACGTTAAACGTTCTTATAAGTAGCATCTTTAGAAAAAGCAATAGTTTGCTAGTTAGGTAGATAGATAGCTAACTGCTTAACTAGTAGGTATTTAGCATATATAGAATAATCTAGAACTCTCTAAACTGCTTCTAAGAGACTAACGTACTAACTATTTAAGTGCTGCTAGATCTTATTACTATTAGTAACGTTAAGAACAGCTCTGTTAGTGCTCTTATAGATATACTTATAGATATATTTAATAGCGTAAATTGTACTGCAAACTTTAATATTAATATAAGCAGCGTACTTAAGAAGCAGTTTAGAATTATAAGAGATAACTTAGCTATTATTAATATTTATATCTATACTACAGCACCTAATCTTAAGGACGCGAGAGTTCTAGCGCTGTTAATATTTAGGATAACTATCTTAATAAACGATAGTTTTAGCATAGAAAGGCTTAGGAAACTTCTTTAAATAAACTAGAAAAGCTTCTCTAGGCCTATAAACTATATAAGAAGCATTTAGATTATGCTTACTATATAGTCTATAGATTATAAACTTCTTTATAAGAGCAGTAAGAACGCTAGAAGGATCCTCTTCTATAGTTAGAATCTTAGCCTAAATATAAGAATTAATATAACTAGGATCTATAAAGAGATTACAGATAACTACAGGCAAGAAAAGAAGCAGATAAATATAAAGTAACTCTTGTTTCTAGTACTTAATAGTAAATATATAACTAAGATGCTCTCTAAAAAGACTCTTAACTAGCTTATAGAGTAATTCTTTTATCTTTAAATAGAAAACTTAGCATATAAGGTCTAGATAATTAATACTTAACTATTCTTAATAAAGCTTACGCTCTACTTTAATCTACTAAGATGTTACTGTAAAGGTAATAAACAACGTAAAACGTTCTAAACGATGAATAACAGCTATAGAATTCTAATAATATAGACTTATATTCTATAAACTGCTAATATAAGAGAAGAGGAGAATAATACGACGTTCTAACTAAATAGCAGATCTATTATTACTAACTAAAGCGTCTGCAATCTCTTAATAGAGATCTGCATAGAGCTGCTTTTAGTTTAGTTTGTAGAAAAGCAAAGCAGACTGCTTAAGAAGAGCCTAAATATTAACTATATACTATTAGAAAAGATAGTAAAAGTTAAAAGAAATAGACATACTACTAGGATAAGAGAATAAATAGTACTAATAGTATATTTGCTGCGTTAAACGCTCTTACTTACGCTTAGAACTATCCTAATTAGGCAAATTACGAAGCAAAAGGCCTAGGTGCTATTCTCTCTAGCCTATAGGAAATATAAGCATATAGTATAACGCTATATAAGACGGGTAATAGGCGTTAATATAGAATAAAGTAGTAGAATTGCAAGCTGTAAGAACGATAGAACGCGCAGTATTAATAGCAGCTGCATCTAAGATAATTAAACTAACTTTGTTACTAGTAGGAACGTTCTTACAGCGTTAATTAGAACTAGTTTCTAAAGTAATAGTAAGCTAAGAAGTAAGAATAACGTAAGAATTCTATAGTGCTTTCTATAAATAATTTCTAACTATCTTATAAATATTAATATATAGATTCTTAATATTATAGAGCATCTTAGTAAGACTAAGAATAGTACTAAACTATAATTATAAATTATAATAGAGACGCATAGCAGAAGCGTAGTCTAGATTATAAAAATATAGCTAAGCGTACTGCAGTAACTAACTCTTAAGTTTCTCTAATAGACTAAAATAATAGTAAAGAGCGCTATAAATCTAAAAAACCTGCACGCTACTACTCTGCACGCCTTAATTAGTCTGCGTGCAGTCTAAAGACGTAAAAGCAAAGGCAGCGTTATAGCAATAGATATTTATATAGAAGTTATAGGCCTAAGAACTATTTAACCTAAGTAAATTCTTTAAGTATTTAGGTAGCAGAGGTACTTCTAGCAAGTCTATAAGCCTATTACTATAATAACTCGTAAAAATTAGTACTTTAGGCTTAGACGAGGATAGACGCTTAGCTATTTAGTGTTAAGTATAATAGAATTCGCAGAGAATAAATAATAGACTAAGGTTAAAATAGTTATAATTAATCGCTGCAGGCTAATCTAGATCTTAAAGAGTATTAAGAACGTTGCGAGGAAGTTCGTTAATAAACGCGTTATTATATTATATAGGAAAAGAACTAAGAACGTCTAGCAATATCTCTAAGAATAATAGCAGGAGCGTAAAGAGCGATAATTAAGATAAAAAAGGACTAAGAACGCCTAGCGATATCTCTAAGAATAATAGCAGAGGCGTAAAGGTTAATAATAGAGATGAAAAAGAACTAAGAGAGAGCGTTATAGGCAGTAAGAAGAGAAATTAATAACGTTTTTAGGTTGCGCAGCTACTCTAAATAGAGGTTAATATAATAAAAGGCGAGATAATAGATATAAATACTCTAGAGCAACTAGTATACAGCTAGAAGGCAGTACTAATCTAGTTAAAAGCAAAAGCACTAGGAGCTTTGTAGAGCTTGCAGCTAGTATAGAATATTAAGAATAATAACTAGCTTACTATAGGCGCGAAATTAGTTAGTATAGAAGCAGAAGGCAGTTAACTAGGACGACGCAGTAGCATAGTAGCTAGAAAGTAATAGTAGTTAAGCTAAGCGCAAGTTTTAAGATAGTTGCAGATACGCGAAGATAAGATACTAGTATACTTAGGAAAATAAGAGTCTGCAAAGATTACGTAAGACGCTCTAACTACTCTAATTAATAGCAAGGAATATTAAAACTATAGGTATAGACGAAAAACGTTGTCTTTGCACGGCAACAGCAAGGGCTATAGAGGATATTTTTCTTCTAGAGTTAGATATTCTAGTAGGGGCGAATTAGATAGTCCCTTCGGGATAGATACTAGCCCTTCAGGACTGCTGCGCGGTGAGACCGACATCTACAACTATATATTAGATTAGAGATGTATTAGCTAACCTCAATTGAGCCTTTGGCTAGTTCTCCTATATATGCTGAACCGTAATTAATGTACCTGGTCCTATAACTCCTGAGTGATTACTAGTATCACTATAGGACCTACCTACTTACCCTCTGCTACCCACAGCTTGTATAAGCTGTAAGCTGTAATGGAGCTTACTGTAGTACGGCTTGTTGACAGCGCTGCAAATGAATCGTTGAGATGAGAAGGAGAGGGACCCTAACTATTTCGAGAAGAAAGCCAGATGAGTTAGATTTCTGGCAGGTGCGAGTTCGTATTTCATCAACGAGATATGTGTGACTCACAAAAACATTCATGAAGACGATTCTAGCAATACCGAGCAAATGGTTGCTAGGATACCCCGCACACACCAGCCGTTCGCGCATTGTTGATGCTACAAGATTGGCTTAAGTAATCACAGGACGCCAAGCCGGCCCGATAAGCAACAAAGGTCGCGCCTGTCTGCATTACTTCTCGACACAGCTCGAGTTACATTGCGATTCACCCAAAACCACTTCGAATTGGTCGTAACTCATATCGCATTGTACCCACGACCCATTGAAACTTGCAATTGCACAGCTTGTGCCCGTAAGTCCCTCGCGGCTGCTGCGCGTCGCTCCAACTGATTTCACCCTCAGCTACCATTCGCGATGGTTGTGACGCGCCGCAAGGCCGCCGAGCCTGCTCAGCAATCGCACGCTGCGCCTGCTGCTTCGACGGAGCAAGAAGTCGATGAAGCGCCTGTTACCGTAAAGAAGACTAGCCGCCGCAAGGTCACCGCTCGCACCCCTTCAGCCGCGAAGACAGCAGCTCCCACAGTCACCACCACGAAGGCCACAGCTGTCGCGACCACGACTACGTCTAAGAGTGTAGCAGCGACGACGACAATGGCTGCGGTGAGGCGCACGCGATCGAAGCAGACCGACTCACCGCTCAAGTCTCTCGAGGACATCCAGCAGCAAGCGTCCGCGTCCAGCGCAAAAGACCCAGTAGTCAAGGCAACCCCCCTCAAGACAAAGCGAAAGTATGGCGCGTCACACTACGACAAGATTGGCCGCAGTGCCACGCCTGAGCAGCCGGCCACGCCTGCACAGGACGAGAGCAACGATGACGAGGGAATCTTCTTCACACAGAGTATGCAACAAGTTTCTTCTTTCCCCCTTCTGAACACACTAATAGCCTGTTTAAAGGTAACCAGCGCAAGTCGCTCTCTCTCATTTACCCTACCCCCCCTCCTATTCACGCCCCCAATGGAGCAGTCAACGATTCCGATGCTGTTGGTCAGCAGAACGATTCCGTTGCAGTTCCTGAGCACATTGATTCTGTTGCCGTTCCTGAGCACATCAATTCCGTTGCCGTTTCTAAGCACATCGAGTCTGTTCCTGTTGGCTCTTCTCCTCGTCTCAACGATTCGTTCGCATTTCTGAACGATGATGCCTATATGCACGAAGCTTTCACCTGCCATCAGGATGATACTGCAACGTTCTCCGAAGGCAATCCTGTCACGCCGCATCGCGAGTCTGCTTCTCCGCACGACGAGCCCGGCTCTCCCTATGTCTCTCCCTCACCCTCAACCTATGCCACTCATGTGCCTACCTGGGTCAGAGTCTCAGCCGATGTAGATACCAAGTTTGTATCCTACCCCCAGTTCACAGGACACGTCTCTACAGACACTCCTCTAGAGGCACAACTGCGCGAGGAGAATTACTATCTCCGAGAGCAACTCAAAGCTGTTCAGGCCAGGAACTTCAGACTTCAAGGAGACAACATCGAGCTGAAGGGCTACAAATGGGCAAGGGACTCGGAGATTGCACGATTGAAGCACTGTCTACCGCCTTCGCCGCCTACGTATCTACCTCAGAGCTATTGGTCCCCAGCTAACGAAGTACGACTAGAAATCGAGACATTCGGCATGAACGACAGGTATGGCGAAGGCAATGCCGAAGCCTTTGACCTCCTCGACCACGTTACGACTTCTGCG
Source organism: Parastagonospora nodorum SN15 (assembly GCF_000146915.1). Lineage (NCBI taxonomy): Eukaryota > Fungi > Ascomycota > Dothideomycetes > Pleosporales > Phaeosphaeriaceae > Parastagonospora > Parastagonospora nodorum. The sequence goes on along the minus strand of NW_001884550.1, from coordinate 903,718 downwards.
CAAGAGACACACACCATATCACCCGACTCCGACGACGAAAGCGACGTAGAAATGCAGTCGTCACAACGACCCGAACAACAAACCACCGAGAGTGAAACTGCTCGCAAAGCTGCCGAGGCAACGCCTGTGCGCACCATCAGCAAACCATCATTCCTCACTCGGTCAATATCTGCGATCAAGTCGAGGATTGGATGGTCAACCCCGACCCCAGCGCAACCTTCTCCTGCCCCATCATCTACATCGCGTGCTCCGCCTCCAGACAGCTTCACCGAGCTGCTTTCCACCCCACCTACACCTGTTGGCGAACGTAGGCAAGTGCGCCCTAGGAAGCAAAAGCGGAACCTGATGCTCCAGTTGCTCACCAAGGGTGTTGAGCCCGGCGACATGGCCAAGGCACAGGAGTGGGCAAAGCACATGATCCCCACCCTAAAGAACTACTTGGACTTTCCTGTCATGCGCCAGCGTCTCGAGAAACCCGTCCGTTTACAGGACTTGGAGCAGCTTCCCTCCAGCAAGCCTTGGGAATCTGGCTTCGGTGATCCACTCGGCCACCTCGATGATGAGGACATCGTCCCAGTCTGGGCAGTCGTGCTAGAGATCATCTCAGAGCAGGAACAACCCATGAAAAAGAGGATGAAGGCCAGCCATGAGGTCTCCATGGGTCTTGACGATACGCTGTCTTTGAACGATATGGACCGTGCCACGGAGCCACTCCATGACAGTCATGGCCACTCTGCATCTCTCATGGACTTACACCCTCGTCGCTCGGTTGAGCCTTCCCCAATCTTCACATCCTCACCGCCCCACCAGTCCGGCAGCAACATCTTTAAGGAGCTGCGCGGACATGGAGCCTCCGCAGAATTCCAAGCCGACGAACATGAAATGGTTGAAGAGGCGACTAAGGAAGCTACCAACACCCATAACCCATCGCAAGGATCATTCGGCCTCGACTATGGTTCGGAAGAGTCGGAAGACGAGTCAACCATTCTTGAAGGCGAGACCTCTGATGCCGACAACACGGCCTCTCCTCTCTGGACTCAGCCGCCGCCCCCAGCTCCTGTCCCTGCTCATGCTCCCCTTCCTGGAGGTCCAGCTGCCGGAACACCTGCCGCCGCTGAAGCTCCCTCCGCTACCACAGAGCAGCCCAAGGATGAGATTGAGCGCCAGCGTCAGAAGTTGATGAAGCACACCCCTGCTAAGCCTAGCCGTCTGCGTGAGGCTTTCGTCCCTTCGCCCAGTGTCCTGTCTGATGCTGGCAACCCCTCCTTCCTGACGGGTACGCCCTTGGTACCTACAAACATGTTCGACGACATGCCGGATGCGGAGGACCTGGACCTCACCTCCGAAGACTGGGCTGGAGTGCACGCCCTTACCAACTCCGATGAGTGGAAGGCTGCTGCTGCCACCAACGTGTGGCCTGACCCAACCTACACTTACGCCTCGGAGGAGGAGGAGCTGAGCCCTGTCTAGACTCAGGCATGACTATTACGACTACGTTGCATTGCATCAGGGTGCTGGCGATGTCCAGCACACCCTATCGGCGTTTAAAAAGTGTTTTTATTTCCTAGCTGGGGAGGCATGGCCACCATTTTCTTTTCGTTTGCACAGCTTCGGCGGCTTTAGGCCCAAGGACGTTGGGACTTGGCGTTTGCTATTCGATACCCACAACACTCGCTGGAGAGTAGTTGACTCATTCCCCTCTAGACGGGTAGTATAATAATGCATATTCTCGAGATCCTGCCTGATTTGCCGCTTGACCGTGACTGTGATTAACCAAGCTGAAGCCTTTCACTGAGCTTTTGACTTCGCAATGGATACTGATGTAGCTGCGTATACCTTGGAGAAACTATATTAGAGGCATGGAGAAGCGCTGTCGTGGGTGTGAATAGACACAGGTCCTAAGAACTCTGAAGATTTGTGTGAACTACGCGCACGAATTAGTGACTGCATTTGAATGCTGAGACTTCTTGACACGCAATTTCAAAGATACTACAATCACATGCACCTGATTGCATACGCCCAGTGAACAAAAATTTCTCGATTCAAACTTTTGAAGGATTCTGCACCATTCAACGCCACCCAATGCAGCCATGCAAGTTTGCAATTGATGTGTAGTAGATAATATACAAGCAGGTCCGTCAACAAGCCACTTCTCAGCAGATATTGAAGACAAGACACTGGATGCAGTACAGCACATAGCATTGCTGAGTGTACAAAGTTGGTAAGAACGACCCAATGTGCCCCATGAATAAACCACCCGCCAAACGCCTCTAATTTTTCTATTCTTTCTTTTTCAGTCGGTGTGAGGGATATTCACAGCGATACATTGACCATCGGCCCGAAAACACTCGACATGGGAAAGCAAGCACAGGTTTAGCCCAGCCACTAGCTGTAGTCAAACAGCACGCTGATGCTCTCGCCGTGGTGGACACGTCGAATTGCCTCAGCGAACACATTGCCCACCTCCAGCACTTCCAACTTGGGGCATCGTGCCTTGTGATCAGCCTGGTCGACTGTGTTGGTCACAACCACTTTGTCGAGGGCGCTAGCGTTGATGCGATCGATCGCGTCACCGCTCAGAATGCCGTGCGTGATGAGCGCATAGACCTCCGTCGCACCTTCCTTCTTCAGCAGCTTCGCGGCACGGGTGATCGTGTTCGATGTGTCGGCGAGATCGTCAACGAGAATGGTGGTGCGGTTTGCGACGTCTCCGACCAACATCATGGTAGCATTTTGCCGGTCGTTGATCTGCGTGGGGCGGCGTTCCTTGTGGATGAGCGCGAAGGGCATGCCGAGCGCATCTGCAATAGCGGTCGCACGTTTGGCACCCCCAGCGTCGGGACTGACCACGACGGCATCCAGGTAGTTGGGAACATTAAACTGGATGTATTTGCGGAGCAGATGGCGCCCGTAGAGGTTGTCCACGGGGATATCGAAGAAGCCCTGATACTGGGGATCTGCAGTTTGTTAGCAAGACTTGATGCACAACTCGAGTATACTGCGTACCATGAAGATCCATAGTAATGACGTGATCCGCGCCGGCGCAGGTCAGAAGGTCGGCAATGAGTGTACCAGCCTGAGCAACCCACTGGCGATACCCGACCTGGGGTTCGAAAGCAGGTGGCTTGGTCGTGGACTGTCGCGAGAGACCGTTAATGACGGGGCTGCCGTTCGCACCGTGATCTTTCTCAAAATAGCCGTTCTTGTCTGACTTGGAGTCGCCGGTGTCGCTGCGCTTGATGCCGTTGGTTTTGACGGGGCTGACAGGATTGGAAGTAGGACCACCTCCGGCGCGCTCGTCCATCTTCATCTTACTGAGCTGGTGGTGGAGAGCAGTAGCGCCATTGGTCATACCCGCGCTCTCAGGCTGTCCGGGATGTGGGGTCTGCGGCCGAGAGTCGAAGGTGTATGTGCCAGTTCTGGACCGCGAGCCTGGGACTTTGGAGAGAGGCGCACCAGTCTTGTTGTACGGGATATCAGACTGGCGGGAGTAGGGAAAGAGAGGGAGAACGGCGGTGATGCGCTTCGCAGAGGCAGTGCGACATGCCGAGATGGTAATGAGGAGTCTAAGAGACGGTCAGGTACTTCATACAACTCCATCGTGAGGATGGGCGTACTCCATCAAGTGATCGTTGACTGCGCGTGAAGTTAGCGTCGTCACTTCAGAATGGGTGGAAGCCGTTTCCGGCATCAAGTTTGCGAGAGGACGGATGCTACCCCAAGCAAGGCCCAGCAGAACACAGGACGCGTCGAACGAAAAGGAGGAAGCATACCTTTGCCTCCACCAGACTGGATGATGAAGACATCCTTTCCACGGACGCTCTCTTCGATCTCTACACGCGTCTCACCGCCCTTGAACTTGTCAAGCAGCACCTTGGCAGGTGGTATGCCGAGGTGGTTGCAGATGGTCCTGCGCGCTGGTCAGCGGGATGCCGGAGGAGTTCCTTTGCTGTCGCAACATACTCGGTGAGCTGCGGGTGAGAGCTCCCACCCAGGACGACGATGTTGCGAACCATGATGAAAGTGGTGGGGTCTTTCAGTCAAGCCTCTAGATGGTACAAAGGTGAAAGGATGTTCAGGGTCGTGTGCGCGCAAGACGCAGAGTGAACGTTTTGGGGCCTAGTCGCCGAGTGGGCGCTGGTAGAGCAGTGTCTCAAGAATTGGGAAGCATGGTGGTGAAATCAATCGAGCGCTGCGTCAACTGCGGGAGAGGAACTTTTCAGAGCTCCCAGGGTCCGGCCTAGTTGCCGAGCTGGGTCTGAGCACGAAATCATTGCATGCATATGGATAAGCCATGTAACGGCCAGGCCCTACTAACCATTTTCCGTAGCCTTTGCATGTGCCACGAGCCTTCTTGGCCCTGCTGTCCTCACTTGCTGTCAGTAATTGCGCATTCCCCATAGGATGAAGGAAGTTCGAGCCTGCTGATCCCGGCCCGTCACGTGCAAGTCTATTGCGAACCTTGGAATCTTTCAACCGCCATGGCTCGGCTAGTGCACCCCGCGTTGATTAGTTCACTACCGAGTACCTATTCACGAAATGGCTCACCGGCTAACTGCCTGAATTCCATGGTTACTAAAGCATGCAGCGGTCTCCCTTTGCGGCTGAATGCGCCCTTTCTCCGCTGCCCATGCATGTGCTAACGCTGTGCTCCCAGAGAAACTCACTGGCGCCGTTAGCTGGTCAAAAACAGACACGAGGTCAGAGGGCACCGGAATGATGAATGCAACGTGGGGTGTTTCACAAGTTTATTTTCTCGACTCAATAATAGCAAAGCTTCCAAATGTCAATTTCTCCAACTTCTTCCTACTCGCATCGTCTTTGGGCGCTGCAAGCCTATATCTTTCTCCTCATTCAGCCAGTCGCGCTGTTTCGTTGGTTCGACCGGGCCTGTAGGGCCCCAAATATTCATTGATCGGCTTCTGCTATCGCTCTGCCTCCACCTCGATATCCGGAATTTGCGATAGCCAGCCAACGCGGCAAGAAGACTTACCAGGACCAGTGTGTAACTCAAAATCGCCCCAAGTGCCTCAATGAACTCATTGATAATAATGAAAGGAATCGCAATGAATGGCCCAAGGGGCACCAGGAGCGCCCGCCTGATTGGATAGGTACGAGATGGCAAACTGCCAGACAGATGCCGCACCACAACGCGCTGGGCGAATGGCCCATCTTTGAAGGCAAACGAGGCCAGAAGTTCGGTGTCCGACTTGTGAAGCGTCATGTTGTCATACGCTACCTGTCCGAGGTTTGAATTGTACTGGTCGTCTACTTGCCCAGATCTCGAATCTAGTGCATGCTGAACAAATGCGCCTCTCCAGATTTCGAGGACGTCTGGTTCGGGCACAACAGCATAGGCGACAATTGAGACGAGGAAATTGTGCATGTTGTAATGCATCAATTTCTGGTCGGTGGTGTGGAACCACGGCATGCTGATTTCCTCGTCTGCGTCACCCGCTGGGAGAGCTTTCAGAACCAATGGAAACTCGAAATAAGGCGTCCACTGGTCGCCTGTGCCGGACATGCCTTCTTTATTCCACTTGAAAGCATCTTTGAGGATTTTTGCAATGTCGAATGTGCGGTCGGTTTGATCGCTCAAAGCCAAATGAGCAGTCTGCCCATATGTTGGTAACAATGTTTTCCCGTACCCACGACAAACATTCCAGAAAGCTATAGCTCTTTTCAACTCCGTATTCTTTAGCCCACACTCACCTTCCTAAACTCAAAGTCCCCCAAAGCACGGCCTTATGAGCGACATCACACAACCGATTTTCAGAATGAGGCCAGATGGCACCTTAGTCAACAGTAGGATCCGTTGGATCTTTCCCGATGTCTACTGGACCAACGCTCGCGTTATCTATATGCGTCAAGCAAGAGCGCTGGCTGGTCTTGATACCAGCGAATTGGACGCTAAGGTACTGCGAATGATTTTGGATAGACCAGAACCATGGGGAATTTTGGGACGATGGCAACATGTCTACACTTGATGGAAGGCGGATCAGTCTAGGCTAAAAGACACCGGCGTAGGCAATACCACTGGCTTCGGATTTATGGCTGCTCCGGCGGCGATGCGTGCTTCTTGACTGTCTTTTGCCAACTGGTATGAGGTGACGCCGGAAAGGAAGGAAGGTGCAACAAGAGTGGCGTTGGCGGCCGCGACATCCTCCAGGCGCATACATGATATCACAACTGCTCGTTTTGAAGGCCTTACGCCACTGCCTCAAATCGTTGTGAAAGCTATGCATCTGTTTTCAGGCCAGGCACTCAGGATCCGTTCTCTTTCGCTCATACATACAAGCATACGCAACCCATTACTATTGCGGCATCTCGCTACAACAATCACTTTCTTTACTCGATATCTGTGCTCCAATCCGTGGATATTCAACAATGGCATTTACCATCGACATACCTTTCCCTCATCCCGGCGTAAACAGCAACACTCCAGATTGCAGCACTCCAAATGACACCATCGATATTGACAGCAATTCTACCAATCCTCAAAGTCTCCAACCGGTCGTTGTTCGCACCGATAGCGTTCATAATGGAACAGCTAGAAGCAATATCCATGCGACACACACGATCTATAGATTCGAGTTCCTTTCCCCCGTGCGAGATGTTGAAGCGCTGCGTTCCAACATGAACCAAGTGACAAGAGCACTGCGTTTTCCTTCGTCATATCCAGAGACTCAATGGGTGCTGGCCATGATGTTGGACTGTTACAGGTTAGCCGTTGTCGCGATTCTAGAGACTCATGGAATAGTCCTACAAGGCGCTCCCCAACCAGTCTATGGCCCGCGACCACGTCCACTACCCCGAGCTGCCATTTTTCAAAACGTCGATGCTCGTATCCAACATCTACTCGAAACGGGAGGGTTTCGCGATGCCCGCCGCGTGTCCGTGTCCTCACCAGAACGCAATACCGAACCCATCCGCTACGACGACGCTTACGACAACATGCTGGGAACTCGATCGGCTGATGACGGGTCCGCTGCAGCCTATGCTTATAGAGATGGTGCTGAGGCTACGAACGAGTTACGCTTTAGGCAGGGATTTCACAATGGTCTTCCGTTCGGGCGGGCACATGCGTACATTACCACGCTTGACAGAAACTTGGTTGAAGCACGACAAGTAAGACATTTGGCTGGGCTTTCAACCAGATCGATGGATATCGAGATTGCCATCCGTGCGGTGCGAGATACCGACTCGTGGGGTTGGGTCGGGATGTACTTGTTTGAGTCTAGATTGATGGAGAGGGAGTTGCAATTAACGCTATGCGTCGCGGAACTTGAAGGAATGAGCGTTGACTTGAGATGATGGGAGCCCTGTTTTTTATGTTGTTAAGAAGGGGCTATTGCTCCATTCATATCTCCATTTTGTTTCATTCTTGCTGTGCGAACATGCTAGCCTCACCAGGCGCAGGCAAAATTTATGCCCGCCTTTTCCTTACGAGAAGAGGTGAAGAGGTAGCCTGTATATTTTCAAAGACCTCTATAGAGATAGGCAGAGCATCTTGCACCTGCATATATGTGCAGGCTCCTCTAGAAACTTATGTTAAGTACACCTCTAAAGACTATCGGTTCAAGCCGCAGATGCGGAGCAGGCACGAATTTTGCTGCTGCCTAGTGGCCTCAAGTTCGTGAGTAATGTAAGCATTACATCATGTTAAGATCAAAACCCATCGAACTCATAGTGTCGTGATCCATCTTTGCAATGTCCACGGCATTACTGACTTCGATGAAGTCCTCCAGCTCCTCGCTTGTTGTCTTCAGCTTCTCCTTAACGGCCGTGACACCCTCTGTACCAACGATATGCCTCGCCGGTGGATTATCATGTCCACCAATCGCAGTCAATGCATGAACTGTTTCGGCGATCAACGAACTCTTGACAGCTGACGGCAACGGCGCATACAACGATGTTACTCTGTCCGAGCTGAGCAGATCGCCCATAGTAGGCTCATCCATGCCAGCATCCGGGGTAGTGGTGGTTTCGCTGTCCGGGGATCTAGCATCGAAACCTGGGCGTGGGTTCTCGATGCGCTCCAACTTGTCCAGAAGTCCAGAGAAGATTTCGCGTGCGAGGGGAGCAGGGTTCTCTTCTTGCAGGTACTCGGCCATGGGTGGTACTGAAGTGATGCGGTTGGTCAACACATTGACTTCCATGTTGGCTTGCACTATAGACATCTTGACGTTGAAAGGGGCGATTTCATACGCGAGACTCTGCACATCGTTAACGAAAGCATGGAGACTGAAGATGGATTACCTACGTCGCAGTATCCTTCGGTCGCCCACTGCGAGGAACAGTACATGCCCAGTCCTGGTGTGCCAAGATGGCCGGCTATGCATGATTAGTACTGCGAGGTATAGAGTTTGAAAGCAGCTTACTTATGCCAGTTATGACTATGATATGACCGTTCTTCCGTTCTCGCATTACTGGCAAGATGGCTTTGATGATGTTGACATTGGCAAAGAAGTTGATCTCGAAGATCTCGTCCACCAAGCTTACAGTGCGATTGCTTTGAGCCAACTCTTCTACAGCACCGATCACAGCTGTAATCCAGCATCAGCTAAGCTTGCTACGACGGGAAGGAGCAGGGTTTACCTTCGCTAGCCGCACACAAGAGCACATCGATACGCCCAAAAGCTTCGACTGCTTCTGCAACCGCTGCCTGACATTGACCAACGACTCTTGCATCCAGACCAACTACTCGCAATCGTTCACGCCATCTGTCAGTCCTCTTCACTTCCTCGAGGAAATTGCGAAAGTCTTCGCTTTGGCCTTCTTTTTTCTCGAACTCTGTAGGCACAACACCAGCTACTACATAATCGCCATGCTCAAGTACCTGCCTTGCTAATGCGATGGCGATTGGGGATACACCCCTGGTGATGAACCATACACGTGGAGCGTTGTGTGGAGGAAAGTGCGGGGATCGTGGGCGAGCTGGCTTTGACGACGATGGCGTGGCACTTGTCATGATGAGATGAGATTGCACACACGCATAGTGGCGCTTCACGACGACATATGTACCTTAGATGATAGCTTCGCCCGCATGCGCGATGAAGCAGTGGGGCGGATATGCAAGTGCCTAAATCCGGGATGCGCTAGCGTAGCCCAATGTGTGCTAGTGCGCACCAAAACCGAATAGACCATTCACTACTCACCTCACTACCACGACCCCACGCCAGCAGAAATGTCAAGATCCCCCAACAAGACCTTGTATAACTGACTGGATACATGTAACAATACTTCAAGGAATGGAGTAGCTCACTGGCTCCAACATCAAAATCTGACATACCTCGCACCGTGATTGCTAGCGAGGTTTCGCAGGTCCTTTCACCTCACAGAAGAAAAGGTATGTACACTCTATGCGTCATTCCTCTCATTAGGCCTGCTCCCAGCCCCTTTGGCTCCTGCCAGCCCCCTGATATTCAGAAGTCTCGCGCCCGTCCTTCAGCAAGTTTTCTTACTACTCGAACCACCATCTACTTCACACTTCTTGCTTTCCTCTCAATCTTCCACTTATATCCAATCCCTTCAATCTCTACGTTAGTCAAGCTCTGAAATCACGACTCTAACAATATGTTCAATGCAAAAGACTGCTCCGAAGCAGAGTGGGCACAAATCTTCAGCACTCCAAACCTTTGGGAGGAAGTACACAACGAGTTCGGTTGCATTCCAGATTGGCTTATCTCCATACACCAGTGTATCGAGCGCAAAGCACTCATCAGGAGTCAACGCAGATTTCGACCTGCAGAGATTAAAGGTTGGATTGTGGAAGACAACTACGACACTTACGGTATCCGGACACAGAGGCGCAAACCTGCAGCCGATTGGCAACCCGCCAGGAAGATGGCAATCTCTACTCCAGAGCAGCATCATCGCCACTCTATCCATCTGATGATGCGAGTTCTGTGCTTACGCAACAATGTATCCCCCTTCACTCTGGTCCTCGACGACCTTAACCAACGCGCTATGCCCTTCGTCCACGAGATGATGCGCCGCGCCCTGTCACGCAACATTCACGTCATCGTGGTGTCCTTTGAGGCCACCGAGTACGATCCCGCCATTCAGAACATCCCCGCCTATGCTGCGACTAGCGGCAAACAGATCATGCAAGATCTCCGCAACGCCTTAGAGCTGGCCAAAGAGAGCCTTGTCGTTGTAGACTCCCTTTCCGACCTTCTTGAGGTAGAGGGAATTGACATAGGCGAGCTATTCAACCTTGTCGCAAACAAGTATGCATCGACACTGGTCGGAGTCTACCACCAGGACATGCTTCCCACGCAGGATGCGCAGAATGCATACGCTCCACAGCCGCTCGAGCTACTCAAGTACATGGCCACATCTGTCATCGTCTGCAAGTCATTTGCCCATGTCCTCGCAGCAAAGGCCGCCAGAGAGCGCAGCCTTCCTGAGCCCACCTTTGGTCTCCTTCAAGGCGCTGAAGGTATCGTCCAGTGTCTCGACGCCAACGACTACCAAGGCATCGTACTCGAAGCTGAGTTTCGCCGAAAGTCAGGTCGCCCCGAGGGCGAGACTTACTTCCTTCGTGAGGCGCGCGCCACCGACTACAGCGCGCCCACTGCCGGCATGGTTGTTGGTAAGCTGAAGGAGGAGTTTGTCACACTTCTTGAACTGGTTCCAGCGTATGCCAGTAAGGAGGTGGTTGGCTTCGTCAATGCCGCCGCTGACGACATGGAATCGACGTTCAACCTTGGTCTTACCGAGAAGCAGAAGCAGGCCCGTGAGGGTGTCGTGCTCCCGTACTTTGATGCACAGAAGGGCGAGGGCGGCGAGGGAGGTCGCATCTTGTACGACATGGGTGAGGAGGATGATTTTGACGAGGAAGAGGATGAGATATAAGCATGAGATGCGCGGTCCGTGGTGTGCAAAGGTTCTGTTGGTAGTCTGCGAAACTGAAAGGTCTGGATATACCCTGCATGGTTGGCGTTACGAAAAGAATAGTGATGGTTTCTGAGGATTCTTGGGCACTCTTGGTGTATTTTTGTTGCATGTTGCGTACGTTCGCTGCATGAATCGTCTGTCCATAGCGAATCACAAGGAAAGGTCTGAAAATGTTTGGTTCACGCTGTGATGGCTTGTCATATTGTGACTTGCCACGTCGTGCCGCATATGTGCAAGGCAGTTTGGAGACTAGGTGAGGCGCTTGCTCATGCCCCCAGTACCTGTCCCTATGATCCACACCATGAGAGAACTTTCCTCATTGGGAAGGTTGCGCAAAGCACTAGCGTCATCCTCTGACCCACAACCTAGGTCTCATTCATCTTTATTGCGCCACAGCTTCTCGCCATCCTCACTCGACCAACAACACTACAATGTCCGACAACGAGCGCCCACGTGACCGTCACCGCGAGCGAGACAGCCGCCGCGAGCCACGCGAAGACCGCAACCGCGAAGGAGGAGGCCCACCCGGCGAGCGGCGCAACCGATCGCGCAGCCCACGACGAGAACGTGGTGGCCGACGCGACAACCCCCGCTACAGATCAAGATCGCCCTTTCGTGGCAATGACCGCGAGAAAGACGGCACACGTGAGCCACGAGGACGAGGCCGCGGGGATCGCGACCAAGACAGAGGCCCGCGCGATGCACCACGAGGTTCCCGCGGCGGCGCATCAGCACCCAGCGGCCCTCGCAGATCCGACTTCCCCACCCGCGAAGCACGTGGCGGACCAGTCAAGGCGGCACCGGCTGCCAAGAAGGAAGAGTCGCCCGATGTCGAGATGAAGGAGGATGCGGAGAAGCCAGAGGACATGGACGACGACACGTGGGAGATGAAGAAGATGATGGGCTTTGCGGGTTTCAAGTCGACGAAGAACCAGAAGGTGCCGGGCAATGACAAGAACTACGGCATCAGGAGGGAGAAGCGCATGGAGGCTAGGCAGTACATGAACAGGCAGGGTGGATTCAACAGGCCGTTATCGCCGAGCAGGATGTGAGCGCGAACGTGGTGAGCCCATGAGGGCTACAAAATCATATCTGGAGGCTCGCTATCGAAGCTGGGCAGCGGACATATCTACAGCGCGTGTCCTTCCAAGGGAAGATTTCGACAGTGAGCCTATCCATCGGAGAACAGTCACGCGTGGCAGAAGAACAACTGTGGTATGGCTCTCCATCCTGTCTGGCGCATTTTAACATCGGTATTCACTCGGGTCTGACACATACAGAACGGAGGATCAGGACTGGGATCTTGCTTAATACCACCAAGCTAGGGTGGTGGCTAGTAGTTCAGGCGCCGTGGGGGGCTCGGCATAAGCAGCAGTTGCTGGCCGTAAAATACCATGAGCTCAAAAAGGGCGCTTTGAGGAGCATATACTCCAACTCTTAGAGTATAAAACTTCATCTCCAGTTCAATATTATCTTCCCACACATCTCCTTACTTCATTGGCCACAAAACCTAAAGAACTTCGTGGCATGGCCGCCTTTTCTGCTCTTCCACCAAAAACGCCCGAGTATGCAGGGTATGGCTCCTGTCTTGTCCAAAGAACCTTCACTATGCACCCCATGTCGCGGTGCCTGTCTCTCTTCTTCACGACATAACTTACTCCACTCGCAACAAATCTCTCCACCAAACAGCGCATGACTACTGCCGCCTATCCAAAAACATCTTGACAGGGTTGCATGGAACATTTGCGAAGCTGAGGCATTTCAAAAATAATTACTGGCATGACCATGACCCTGTCGCGGGTTCTAGTTCTCGCTATAAAACCACCTCAACGCTGTGTCTTCCTTCTTGCACCGCTTGCCTTCCTTGACAACTCTAAAAGCTTTCGATCCTTCATCTATGATGTTCTCCCTGAACGTCCGAGAGAATAGCACCTATCAGCTATCTGGCCGACTCCAAAATTTCGATGTGAAGACTCGATGTGACCTGCCGATAGCGTGTCCAAAAACACTTCGCCGTATCCATATGTGAGTGGCAGAGACTCGAATCAGAAGAGATAGAGGTCTAAATTCTCTGGACGCAAAAGCACCAAGTATGCATTCCAAAAGTCAAGAGCAGTCTGCCCATTATTGTTGAGGGTCGTCCCTGTCTTTGACTTGAAGTTACCTATCCGCACCAGATTTTCCTCGTAAAACAAACCTGGCAGTCACCGATGTGTATCCCAAAGTCCGAGTGGGGGTTTTTTCCATGAGCTTTGAGGGCCTCCAGCTTCTGAGCAGGAAATAAACATAAACGCTTACCATGTCCACTCTGTCTGCTTTTCTGTCCAAAATGACACCACACAAAAGCGATACTTAGGATCAGTACATCGTTATTTATGCTATATATGCCTCCCCGACCCCCAAAGTAGAGAAGAAGAACTTTCATGGTACCAACGCCTTCTCGCCCACCTGATGGCATGTAAGCTTTGCCAGTTTCGACGATGCTCCGTGTCTTTGACATCTTCGCCCGCAGTACCGCCAAAGTCAGGTTTGCTAACTTCTATGTGAAAGACTTGGCTGGGCTTGCTGTCATATATGGAGTCTGGAACTCGTTCCGAAAAAACGCAAGATCTCTTGGACGTTATGGGCGTTTTCTACACTCTCGAAAAAGGACAACGAAGTACAATATGCGTATGAATATCTTTACGGTCTTCACACCTCTCTGCTCCGCCACTCACCTTCTCTATGACCCTTATAAAACTAAAACCAGTCGTTGACATGTATGTTGTCTTGTCAAAGAATACGATAAGTATGACCATGAGCGTCAGTACGAACAAAAGGAAAGATTTATCATCTTCTGGTCTAAGCACCAAACTCTTACTTCCAAAAACCCAGTAGCCGGGCTGATCGACCTGAGTCTCCGATACTGTCACCGAGAGCTATATATTCCACCTTGTGCTTGCTGATCTCTCCTCGACACTTCACCCATATCCCTTGATTCTAAAAACCCGCCGATGATTGTTACTTTGACTTTGGAGTGCTCTTGCTCTCGCGAAAGACTGCAACCTCTATCCCCTATGAAAATCCCGAGTTGCAAGAGTGGGGAATACTAGAAAACAAACCACGACCATATTATGAGATTCTTCTGGGCGAAAAAAACGTATCGGAAGACTTCCATTGGGCGATGTGCTGTTTACTGAAATCGAACAGAAACACCAATGTCTCCTCTTTTTAACCCGCATGATCCTCCAAACTTTGCACTCCTTCTCTTCTTGAGAAAAGCAATATACGATACTGTCGATGGGTCATTTGGAGTCACGATAACGTCTGTGGTTGTTTTGTCTAGCGCTGTTTAAACAATCACTGAAGTGGTCACATTGATGCTGCATAATGGTCTAGTACTGAAGTCCATGTGTCCAATAGAGGGGATTATTGTACCAAACATCCCATGCTGCCGCCCTAAGATATATCGATGCCATGCTGTTGGTACATGTGCCCCATCTTCTGATCTTGAATGCGCCAAAACGCCTCGCCAAATGCAATGCCAATGCAGCCTATACACCGTTTCCTGCCACCCCCGCTCGTGCCATCTATCCCCCTAATTATCCCAATCTTTCCCTAACTCAACCAAACCCACCAAAACAGCAAAATAACCGCCGCAAAGAAGCCCAACCAAACCTTCCACCCCACGCCCGTCTTCTCCGCCATCCTCAACATGCGATTCATGGTGCCCTTGAGCCGATTCCGCGAGTTCTCGAATTGGTCGTTCATTTTCTCGGCGAGGGAGGTCGAGTCGCGGATTTCGTCGCCGATGAGGTGTGTCAACTAGACGCGTGTTAGCACGCGCTCCAATCGCCCAGTGCAGCATGAATGGAGACGAAAGACGTACATCTTTCAGCTGCTTGACCTTGCTCGTCAAAATGCCCACGTGCTGATCATCATGCTGGCTCTCCAGCTCATCCAGCACCGCCGAACTGTACTGGCCGCGAGAATTCGGCGTCGCGGAGCGGAACGTCTCATTGCCTCCCCCTACGCCATAGCTACTCCCACCGGGATACAAATTGCCAGTACTGCTGTTCGACGCGCTGGGGTATGCAGCGAAGCCGGCGTCGGTGGAGGGCGAGGTGTACCCGTATCCACCGGAGCCGCCGTAGGGTGAACGAGGCTTTTGCTTGGATTTGGAGGGCGAGGTGCTGCGGTTGTAGGAGCTGAAGAGGTCGTCGCGCGCGTCGTTTCTGCCGAATCTGGGGTCTGGTTAACATCTCCAGGACTACGACTTTCATTGTCTGGGCTTGTTTGCGCGTACCGGCTGGACATGTTGTGTGGCGCGCAGAATGCGCTTCCTTGCACGACTATGGGATAAGGTTGGTGCGACGGTCGGCGATGTGAAGGGAGGGAGCGGGTGGGAGCCGGGTTGTGGAGGACACTTGTTCGAATGGGTGGGTTTCTTTGGGGATGAAAGATGATGATGCGTCGGAGCTTAGGTCGAGGCTAGGGCTAACGCCGAGGAACCACTGAACGCCCTCGTGTCCAGAACAGCGTTGACGTTCTGGGGATGATGCATCGAGACTTTCAAACAGTGCACCGTCCAGGACATATCACTCACCAGCGTTTGTAGAATTCAAGTCTTGATCCACGTTTGTATTCCCACAGAAGCTTTGATTGTCTGATTTATACAGTATAGTCCACGAACATCAAGAAAAGCGCATGTGAGATCCCCGCAAAACCCCCCCAACGACCGGATCCGAATGCCTCTGTACAAATACATTGAACCAATACCTACATGCGTTCCCTCGTGCCAAGGCGTGAAGATGACTTTTGCGCGTTCCAAACATGACCATGGCCTCTGTCTCTTCCAGTCACAAAAGAAAGCTTAGTTCTTGAGACCGATCTTGTTCAAGAGGCTGCCTGACCGTCCAGCGACGTATGCCTTGTCGTCAAAGATCTTGAGCAAGCTCTTCCAGACCTGGCCGGGATCTTGGCTGGCATCGACAGGCTTCCAGATGCCTGTCTTCTGGTAGTATGCGACAACAGGGCTGGTCTGGGCGTGGTATGTCGAGAGACGCTTCTTCAGGGTCTCCTCGTTGTCGTCGGACCGCTGGATCAATGGCTCGCCAGTCGCGTCGTCGGTCATGGGGGCCTTGGGTGGGTTGAAAATCTTGTGGTATGAGCGGCCGGATGCGGGGTGGACCAGACGACCGGTAATACGCGAGACGAGGAGCTGGTCGTCGATCTGGAGCTCAACTGCGTGCTGGAGGGGCTTCTGGGTGGCTTCGAGCATGCCGTCGAGCTTCTCGGCCTGGGTGACTGTTCGTGGGAAGCCGTCGAGGATGAAGCTGCAGTGAAGTCAGTATGCGATTGTGATGCTCCATAACCAATGTCCGAAATCTTGACGTACCCCTTTGCGCACTCCTGGTTGTTCTCGAGCTCGGTCTTGATCATGTTGACCATGATCTCGTCGCTGACAAGACCTCCGGCGTCCATGATCTTCTTGGCTTCCCGGCCGAGCGGCGTCTTCGCTGCGACTTGCGCGCGCAGCATGTCTCCCGTGGCCTGGCGCTATTAGCATCGCGGAATCTCGAAATTGAAGAAACTCAAATCCCATGAGTGCCTGGTGGTATGACGTACAAGATGGCACGCGCAGAACTTTTCCTTGATGCGTGGTGCTTGTGTGCCCTTGCCTGTACACTGTCAGCATCCATCCCACCATGTTCCTTCAGCATTTCGGCTCACCAGCTCCCGGTGGCCCCATCAGAATCATCCTGACGCTCTCCTGTGCCGACGACGAACCCCCGCCATGACCCGATAACCTGCCCTCGAGCTCGGCAATGCGCTGCTCGAGCTTGTGGACCGTGCTCTTGAGCTCGTTGACGGCCGGGTCTGTGGTGGGCGCCATTGCTGTGGGGTGTGAAGAAGACGGCGGAGATGTGCAGCTACAAGTCAATTTTGGCGTGGGGCGGGCGCAATGGCAAGTCGCAGAAAATGATGAAACGCAGCTTGGAGTTGAGGTTGCGCGCACGTTGGCAAGCAAGCTTTAGGGCCGGAAAGATGGGACGAGCTCGCGGGTACGGCGCGCACAGGCAAATGACGAACGGCAAAACACCACCGACCTCGGCACACTGACGTCGGCACCAAGGATGGCCTAGAACTCGCAACGGCGTCAGGAAGCAATCAAAATGCCAGATTGGACATGGTATCACTATGTACGCTTTGCACTCTGAACCAAAGATAAACACATCGTCTAGTCCTCCTCAGCCATCACCTTCTTCAGGCCCTTAATCTCAGTTTCATACTTCTCCACCTTGACTTGGCTTGCTGACAACTTGGCTAACAAGTATTGTACGCGGCCGGCAGTCTGTGCAGGCTGGTTCCTGAGCTTGCTCAATAGCAGCAGCTCGTTTTCGCACTTGTCAATGGTCGCGTTCTCAATCTTGGTTAGATTGGTAAGGATGGCATAGTCTAGGTGACTCTTCAGCACCTTGTCTTGTGCCAGGCGCTTGAAAGCTGAGTGGTACACCGGCTTGCCGGGCCTGATGGTCGATGGCCGTCCGTTCGGTCCGGAAATGATGGAAATGAGCTCAGCCTGCTCGAGGTCGCGGAGGGCTGACTCTCCACCCGTCTTGAGGATGTCGTCGAGCAAGACTTCGTTGTAGCGCAAGCTCTCCTTTTGGGCGAGCTCCTTGATGAGCATCCACGCCTGCTCAGGACTCCATTTGCGTCTGCCGCCATCATCTTCTGCGCCAAAGATGTACATCTTCAAAATCTCGGATGCAGA
The DNA here is from genome assembly GCF_000146915.1 of Parastagonospora nodorum SN15. Taxonomy (NCBI): domain Eukaryota; kingdom Fungi; phylum Ascomycota; class Dothideomycetes; order Pleosporales; family Phaeosphaeriaceae; genus Parastagonospora; species Parastagonospora nodorum. Next base: position 886,062 of record NW_001884550.1, on the reverse strand, counting down.
CTGGTCGATGATTTCGTTGACAGCCTTATTTGGTGTCTCGCCAGTCTTGATCCTTCTTGCCAGGAATTCGAGATCTGTGAGGCGTCCACCAAGCAGATCAATACACGAATCCAGTTCAGCAAGATCTGTGCGATGTTGCGATGGAAGCTTCTTCTCGGAGCCATCCTTTGGCGCTGGATCGTCCTCGACATCAGCGTCCAAGTGAGTGACGACGAATTTCTTTGCCACATCGGGGCTGCAATCAGAGAGCGAGATCTGGCGGAAGACACGGTCGGGAAGCGCTTTGGATAGTGACTTGCTAAAGGCGACGTCGTTTGTAAGGAAGATCACATGAGCAATGTTTGTTGTGGTCAATCGAGCAGCCCTGACTACAGTTAGCTCAACACGAAGATGATGACGACCTTCGAACTTACCACTCAGCCATTTTGTCGTAGACAATGCCGCCCTCATGGCTCTTATGTAAGAAGTTGTCAATGACAACAACAGGTCTATGTTCCGGGTGGGCCTCGAGCCAATCATCATCAGCCAAGTTCGCGTCCCTGTCGTCCTTGTGTCTGCGCTCAAGGGCAATTTGCTTGAGAGCGGTAGTCGTAGTGTTCCAAATCTTGTTCAACTGAGTCTCCTGGGTTTCCGAAAAGCCAGTCTTCATACCAGTAGCACCTTGTGCAGCCATGTCGATCATGCCGCTGATACTGTTCATCCAGCTGAAGACGGGTTTGTAACCAACCGCCGCGGCCGCAGCGCTGATGGTTGGACTGTCGCCACGGGCTTCTTGGATGGGCTTGCAGTCAATAACAAGTTTGAGCTTGTTGTCCTGAAGGGCTTGGTCAACCACCAACTCCTTCTTGCCTGAGCCACGAGGACCCTGAACGATGATGAAGGTGTCCGCAGTCTCCATGAGCCATGTTTGAATCTGCTCGATATTACCTTTGCGGTCATCCCAGATGGCATCGTAGGAGTCATCTTCATCACGTTTGTGGCCTCGAATGATGTCGGATGCATAGCCTTTAATCCACTTGTACCACTTGTTGTCTTCAAGGTGGAGCGTTCGTGTGATATGAGCCTTGACGAAGAATGTGCGAATACTGGAATCTAGTCAATAATGATGCCAGCAAGCTCTGAATCTGAGACTTACGGGTCGAAAACAATGGCGACTGTACCGGCGATCAAAGCTGCGATGATCGGAATAATAATTCTCGGGTGATTGATAATCCAGTCCCTAATGTAGCGAGGCTTGATCTTCTGCTCATATTTGAGCCTCAAGAAAGTGCCCTTCTTGCCACCACCTTCGGCTTCTGAGACCAGATAGCCATGCATACAGTTCTTAGCCATGATCGCTTTGCCAATGCTCGAGTAGTCCAGGTAAGCAAACTTGGGGAGGACCTTGGAGTCTGACTCCTGCATGACAATGTCGCTCAGCTTGCCATAAGGTCTGAAGAATTGGAAAAGCTGCTCCTGGCTCAGGTCCACGGCCTCAGTCACGGAAGCTCCAGGTTCACCAGGGACGAATTCGACGCGTAGTCGAGGTGCTGGTAGACGCATCATGTCCTCAACCCATGGTCGTCCTTTAACGACTTTCGCGCGCATTCGCTTCCAGGGACTCCACCACGGCTTGACAGGCTCATCCCTTAGATACTCCTGCAAAGTCTTTTCAATCTCAGAAGTCGGGGTGCTGCCATCATGCGTGAACTTTACAAACGCTCCACCCTCCCTCACTCGGGGCAGAATCTCAGTACTTTCAATTGGCAAATTTCGCTTAGCTTTTGCGCGTTGAATCACAGTATTTGGATCCGTTCCAGACATGGCCGGGCTGATGAGTCTATCCAGTATTCTTGGCATAGGAAGACCCATGATTTTACGTATTTGGATAGGGAAGACATTGTTGAAGAACAGAATGCCTTCATTAGGTCCGGCGCTGATATGGCCTGTCTTGTCCTCGCCTGCTTGGAGCGAGGCATAGCGCCCAGCTGCGGGCCATGGCCGCGATGCTTGCAGACTTGACCATGCGAACTGTGAATGCGGTGTTATGAGTGTGGTTCTGAAGGCCTGTCAGGATCCATGGGAAGATCTGTAATTGTGTAAAGATCTTGCCTACCTCGTCACACAACACTGCAGTGGTCTTCGACCCGCATGGTATCTACCAATTTGTGGTAGCATGATCACTTCTGTTGCTATCGGTTCATTTCGCTCGTTGTATGCCCAGCAAACTTGTCGATCGTTGTCTCGTGGTCAGTCGTTGGAATGGGAAAGAGCTGACGTCATTTTTGCGCCTCACTCTTGGCACGAATTCATAGCTTGGTCTAGTTGTCGTTATAGCTACATGCACTTCGTCATAAGGCATCAAATTTCAAACGTAACAATCAAATTCAATTCGCTTATATACACAAATTGGTGCGAAAATCTTGTAAAACATAGTACAATGCAAATGCCGCCCAGATGACTCCACAAACTTGAAAGAGGTATCTTGCAGGCAAAACGAGAGGAAAATATGCGATAAAGATTCCCAATGCCAACTCCAACCCACATCATACATCTGTGGCCCGAAAACCCCCGAATTGTGACCCGTCTTTTCGTGGCCTTTTTCTTTCGTTACACATTATAGTCGTACAAATGGTCTAAGCAGCCACAGGAATAGCAGCGCCGCTGTTCTTGCCCAGTTGCAGGGGAGTGGCCTTGACGATACCACCAGTGACGGGCAGTTGAGTGGCGTAGCCAGTAAGGAATGTATCAACCTCGCGAGCACACTGGCGACCCTCGTTGATGCCCCAGACGATGAGTGACTGACCGCGACGGCAATCACCAGCGGCGAAGACACCGGGCAGGTTGGTGTTGTACTTGCCAGGAGGAGTCTTGATGTTCTTGCGTGGGTCAAGCTCGATCGCGTCGTTCATGACACGTTGCTCGGGTCCCAAAAAGCCCATGGAGAGCAGCACGATGTCTGCGGGGAAAAATTGCTCGCTGCCCTCGACGTGCTTCATGTCCCAGCCGCCACTGGCGGACTTGGTCCACTCAACACGGACGGTGTTAATACCCTTGACCTTGCCGTTGCCATCGTCAACAAAGTCCTTGGACATGACGCAGTACTCGCGCGGGTCCTTGCCCATGTGGGTCTTGACTTCGTTGTGACCATAGTCGGTACGGAAGATACGGGGCCACTGTGGCCATGGATTGTCGCGGGCACGCTCTGGCGGAGGCTGAGGCAGCAGCTCGAAGTTGACAACAGACTTGGCACCGTGGCGGACGGAAGTACCGATGCAGTCGTTACCCGTGTCACCACCTCCAATGACAACGACGTGCTTGTCCTTGGCAGAGATGTAGGCATCATCAGCCAATTCGGAGTCGAGGAGCGACTTGGTGTTCTTGTGCAGGAACTGCATGGCGTAGTGAATGCCGTCCAAGTTGCGGTTGGGAATGGGCAAGTCACGAGCTACGGTAGCACCAGTTGCGAACACAACCGCGTCGAACTCGCCACGAAGGGAGTCGAGGGTAACTTGACCTTCCTCGCCGACAGTAACACCAGTCTTGAAAGTGACGCCCTCTGATGCAAGGAAGTCAACACGGCGCTGGACAACCTTCTTGTCGAGCTTCATGTTTGGAATACCATACATGAGCAAACCACCGACACGGTCGGCACGCTCGTAGACGGTCACAGTGTGGCCAGCCTTATTGAGCTGATCTGCGCAAGCCAGACCAGCAGGGCCGGAACCGATGATGGCGACGGTCTTTCCGGAACGGTTCTGGGGCGGCGATGGAACCATCCAGCCCATTTCGAATCCACGGTCGATGATGGCGCACTCGATGGACTTGATTCCAACGGGGTCCTCGTTGATTCCGAGAACGCAAGCACCCTCGCAAGGAGCAGGGCAGACACGACCAGTGAATTCAGGGAAGTTGTTAGTCATAAGTAGTCGGTTGAGAGCATCGCGCCATTGGCCCCTGTTCAAAAGTTAGTACTAGCTTTGTACAGTAGGCTACAGGCTACATGTCGACTACGATGGAAGGCGAACAAGGGCATACGATAGCCTGAAGCTATACACAGCGTCATGCCGTTGCGATTGAAGCTCAGCGAGACTGCGTATAGCTTCAGGCTATCGGATCCGCTGCTGGCTATTGCACCCTGGTTGAATTCCATCGTCGCCGACAGCATGTAGTATCTTAAGAATGCAACTTACTGGAAAACAAGCTCGTTCCACTTAGGGATAATGTTACTGACATGAAGTTAGCTTTGTTTAATAGAGAATGTGTACATTAGTCTCTTACCTGATAGGGCAACCTGTATCGGACTGGCAGAAGGGAACACCACAGTCCATGCAACGGGCGGATTGGTACTTCAGCTCGTCCTCGTTGAGACGCTGCGACAGCTCTTGCCAATCACGAGTACGTGTCTTGGGGTTGCGGTACTTCTCGGATCGGCGTTGATACTTCATGAAACCGCGGGTCTTGTCCAAGACAAGTGCCTTCTTCTTCTCGGCCTTTGCGTCTGTGACACTCTCTTCGATGTCGAGCAGGTCGCTCTTCTTCTTCTCCTTGGCTTCGTGCTCGTGTTCGGCCTTGCGAGAGTCCTCGTGCGCAGTGCGAACAGGGTTGCCAGCGAGGAGGGGTAGAGGGTACTCAGACTTCTTCTTCTCAGCAGCCTTGGCCTTCTCCTCCAACAGTACGCGCTTGTAGTCGACAGGCATGACTTTCACGAAGCGAGGCAGTGCGCGGGTGAAGTCGAGGAGAATACGAGCAGCCAGCTCAGAGCCAGTATAGTGGTGATGATCCTCAATCAGGCCGCGAAGGAATGCAATCTCCTCAGGCTCCTCAATGCCAGAGAGTTCGACCATCTCCTGGTTGACTTTCTGCTCGAAGTCCTGGTGAATGTCAAGGACGTAAGCGATACCACCGGACATACCGGCAGCAAAGTTGCGCCCAGTGGAGCCGAGGACGAGAACACGACCTCCAGTCATGTATTCGCAGGCGTGGTCACCGACACCCTCAACGACGGCGGTAGCACCGGAGTTACGAACGCAGAAACGTTCAGCAGCGATACCGCGGAAGAAGCAAGTGCCGCTCGTGGCTCCATACAGACATACGTTGCCAATGAGAACGTTCTCTTCAGCGCGGTAGACGGCATTTCTGGGTGGGTAAACAATCAGACGGCCACCAGACAGACCTTTGCCGACATAATCGTTGGAATCACCCTCAAGCTCCAGGGTAATACCAGGTGCGAGATAAGCTCCAAAGGACTGACCAGCAGATCCACGAATGTTCACGTGAATCGTGTCTTGTGGCAAACCAGCCTCGCCGTAGCGCTTGCTGATCTGGTAGGAGAGAGTGGCTCCAAGAGCACGGTCGGTGTTGATGACATCGCATTCGATGCGAGCAGGGAGACCCTTCTCAAGAGCGAGCTCAGACTCTGCAATGAGCTTGTTGTCAAGGCGCACGTGAAGACGATGGTCCTGCTTGCGAACGTTGAAGGTGGCAACACCAGGGCGAAGAGTGTGTGCTGGTGTCAGGATCAAGGACAGATCAATGTTCTCAGTCTTTGCAGTGCGAAGGTCATCACGAACACGTAAGACCTCGCAGTGGCCGACCATGTCGTTGATGGTACGGAAACCAAGCTTTGCCATGATCGCACGGAGCTCGTTGGCAATATAGTAGAAGAAGTTGATCACGTGCTCGGGTGTACCGGTGAACTTCTTCCTGAGCTCGGGGTCCTGGGTAGCGATACCGACTGGGCATGTGTTGAGATGGCAGTTGCTGACCATAGTGCGATTCTCTAGCTGGAATTCGTGACCTGAGACTTCAATTCCACGGTAGGAACCTGTGACATGCTCAATCGATCTGATGGGGCGACAATCCTGGTTGTAGTACTCTCGAGTGAATGTCATCCGCTTTCGGGGAATCTTGAGGTGGTGTTGGAATTTTTCTGAGCCTTTTCCGAGATATACAATATACGTCTTAGGAAAGGTACCATCCTGGCGGCGAAAGCTTTGTCCAGACACAGAATTGTCCTGAATATCAACCCCAGTAACAGCAATCCCGCAAGACAGAGCTAAATCCTTCAGATCATAAATAATCTTCTTGTGGTCATCTCCCATCTGGATCACTCTGTAAGCATTATGACTCTTAACATAGCAACCATCACTCTCCACTAGACCAGCAATGAAAGCAAGACGGTCTTGTTCTCCAGCTTCCATGATCTGTTTCGGTATGCCACCAGATTTATTATGTAGCATAGATAGAGTTTTGAGGCCGTCAAGAACTGGATTCCAGAAATTGCCCCCTTCTGTCTGGTATGTGGATGATATCCTATGGGCGTAGACATCAGAGTTAGAGTAGTATCCATTGCGAAGCAGAGTTCCAGCAGTAGATGTAAGACGTGATGATAGTTTGAGGGGTGCAGCACCGTCTGGACATTGTCTGTTGATTGATCTGACCAATTCATGCAGCCAGACTTCAGTTTCACGATCTGAAGATGCAACCTCTGCAGCTGTAGCTGTGCCATCTCCCATCCAGATTCCAAGAAAGTAGGCGTCAACAGGAAGAGGAGCGGTAGCCTGCGCTCCTGAAGTTGGAGCAGGGACAAATCGCAGTGGAGCCCGGTAGAGTTTCAGGTGAGTCTTCTTCGCTTCTTTGGAACATAATCCTTCAAACTTGTCCACACTCATTCTGAACATTTCATTGTTGTAAACCACCAGAGGATCCACAAGATGATGGTGCTCAGAAAGAAGGATGGAATGAACAAGCTGAGCCTGATCTGGTGAGGCAAACCTGCGAAATACTTTGCGAATTCCACCACAGCTGCACAGCTTGTTGTCCAGTGATCGACGGACACTCTCAAACTTGTTGCTGTTCTGCGGTTCAATGTCCATAGCAGAACTCTCCTTCACACTGGAAGAGTCGGTCATAGTCAGATCTGAGGATGGACACTGTCCAGAGTACTCAGACCCAAGCTCTGAGCTTGGTAGGACTGCATTCGAAATTGTACTCTCACCAATATCAAACACAGTTGAGGATGTGTCAACTTCGTCCTCATCCACAGCCAATTCTCCTAGTGCAATGACCTGTTCACCACGTCCACGCCAGTATAGGTTGATATGGTCATGAAGTGACTCCCTAAAGACTTCAGGCGAGTTGTCCAGTTCATTCTCAGCAAGGTACTGGAGATATCGATCAATAGACGTGGAGTAAGTGAGATGACCTTCGTGAAAATGCTGGTCAAGAACGCGGTCCGCGTAATGGTGTAGCTTCTTGTCATCGAGGATTGGAAGAGCAGTGTCCTCGTCGTTATCCCATTCATCAATGAGGTCTCGGAAGAATGAATCTGCCATGACTTCCAATTGGAGGTCCCCGATTTCTTGTCTCGGTTCATGACGATCACATCGTGACATCCAGGTAACAGTATTTTCGGTGCATGATGGAACACATGCAGATGTGACCAACAATAACTCGTGATCAGGAGTACATGTAAATGAATCCACAACATTAGAGTTGTACCGCAGGTAGGAGATCTTGCGAAGATCCCCTTGAGTTGAATCGGTTGTGCTGGTGCATAGGACTTCGTGGTCATCCGTGTCATAGAGTGCATCCCCGACTTGGATGTCAGCAATGCGTTTGGGGCCTTGCTTGGTTCGAACGACAGTGGCGGTTTCCAGGCATTTTCTCATCATAATACATCCCATGGCGATGAGTGGCGTGGTCGCAAAGCCCCACTCTTCAGCACCCAGCAGACAGGCAATGGCAACATCGCGTCCAGTACGGAGCTGACCGTCGGTCTGAACGATTACACGACCGCGGAGGTCGTTCAAGACGAGAGTCTGATGAGTCTCAGCGAGACCCAACTCCCAGGGCAAACCAGCGTATTTGATACCAGTCCATCGCGAGGCGCCAGTACCACCATCGTGACCGGAGATGAGAATGTGGTCGGCCTTGGCCTTGGCAACACCAGATGCAACAATACCGACACCAGTTTCGGAGACGAGCTTGACGGAGACGCGAGCGCGGGGGTTGGAGCACTTCAAGTCGTAGATCAGCTGCTTCAGATCCTCAATGGAGTAAATGTCGTGATGAGGAGGAGGGCTGATGAGACCGACACCAGGAGTGGAGTGACGGGTCTTTGCGATGGAGCCAGAGACCTTGTGGCCGGGAAGCTCACCACCCTCACCAGGCTTAGCACCCTGAGCCATCTTGATCTGGAGCTCATCGGCATCGGCAAGGTAGTTGGAAGTTACACCGAAACGTCCAGAGGCAATCTGCTTGATGGCAGAACGCATCGTGTCACCATTCTCCATGCGCAAGCTGCGCTCTGGATCCTCACCACCCTCACCAGTGTTTGACTTTCCGCCAAGTCGGTTCATAGCTACGGCAAGGGTAGAGTGAGACTCCATGGAGATGGAACCATAGGACATGGCACCAGTGACGAAGCGGCGCACGATGTCAGTCCAAGGCTCAACCTGGTCAATGGGGATCGGGGCGCGGTCCTCGAAGTTGAAGTCAAGCAGACCACGCAGTGTGCAGTCCTTGATACGCTCGTATTCGGCCATGGAATAAGCCTCGTATGACTTGTCGTTCTTGGTGCGAACAGCATCCTGGATGTTGGCCATGGCAGTTGGGTCGTTTACGTGCGGCTCACCTCCAGACCTCCAATGGTACTCTCCAGTCTCAGATAGACCAGGAATCTCGACAATGGGACGGGTTGGGAAACCCTTCTCGTGCAGGGCAAAAGCGTCCTGAGCGATGAGGTCGAAAGTCATACCCTTGATACGCGATGCGGTTCCAGTGAAGCATCGGTCGACAACAGAGTCATCAAGACCAAGAACCTCAAAGATCTGGGCTCCCTTATATGACTGTAGGGTAGAAATACCCATCTTAGACATGACCTTCAGGATGCCACCATCGCAAGAATGCTTGTAGTTGTCGATAAGCTGCTCAGCGGTGAGCTTCTTGCGAATGAGACCTTCCCTGTGCATCTTGAGAATACACTCAATGGCAAGGTATGGGCTGATGGCGTCGGCACCATATCCGACAAGGACACACATGTGGTGAACCTCACGAGCCTCACCAGTCTCGACACACAAGAGCGACATTGGATCGCCACTTGTTGCGGACAAGATGATGATGTACCATACCGGTGGCCAAACAAGCAGACACGGGAACTCGGTCGGGCGAAGTTGCGCGGTCGGTGAGGACAATGATGTTGTCATTGTTGTTGACGCCCTGCGCGGCTTCCTCGCAGATGCGGTCAAGCGCATTCATGTAACCTTCTGTGCCCTCACTCTTGGGAAAGGTGATGTCAATGGTCTTCACCGTCCATGCAGAGTGCACCTTGGATGTGTTGGTCAAGGCTGTGAATTCCTCAATCGACAGGACAGGTGATGGCAGAAGCATACGGTGACACTGTGACTCGTCCATCTCGAGCAAATTACCCTGAGGACCAACGTAAGCCTCGAGAGACATGACGATAGCCTCTCGGATAGGGTCAATGGGAGGGTTGGTAACCTGGGCAAAAAGCTGGCGGAAGTACTCGTAGAGTAAACGAGGCTGTGTGGCCAAGCACGCAAGAGGAGCATCGTTACCCATCGATCCGAGAGCCTCCTTGGAGTCTGCTGCCATGGGACCGAGAAGCAAGCTGACTTGCTCAAGCGAGTAGTTGAAGGCACGTAGGCGCGGGTCTTCGTGTAGCTTTGTCTCTGTCAAAGTGTATGACAGATCAACACCCTTCTCAACCACAGATTTCAATACCTTGGGTAGAGTCAACAGGTTCTTGTCAATCCATGCGCGGAAGTCGTTACGCTCGGAAACAGTCTTCTTCAACTCAGCGTCATCGACAATGCGACCTGCGACAGTGTCGACAAGCAACATCCTTCCTGGTTGAAGTCTGCCTTTTTGAACGACACGCTCAGGCTCAATGGAGATGGTACCGACTTCGGAAGCGCAGATGATGCGATCATCATCGGTCACGTAGTATCGGCAAGGGCGCAGACCGTTTCGGTCCAAGTTGGCACCGCAGTACCGACCATCTGAGAATGTGAAGAGCGCCGGTCCGTCCCACGGCTCCATCATACAAGCAGCCCACTCGTAAAATGCTTGCTTGGCGGGATCCATGGTGTTATTTCCCTGCCATGCTTCAGGCACCATTAGCATGACGGCCTCGGGCAACGAAAGAACGCCGTTAATTGTGAGCAGCTCGAGGACGTTGTCGAAAGCTGCAGAGTCAGAACCACCGTCCTCGATGATTGGGTAGAGTAAGTCGAGTTCCTCGGCGAAGAGACTCGACTTCATGCCACCCTCTCTTGCTCGCATCCAGTTCTTGTTTCCACGCAATGTGTTGATTTCACCATTGTGAGCAGCCCATCGCAGCGGTTGAGCCCGGTCCCAGGATGGGAATGTGTTTGTGGAGAATCGGGAGTGCACTAGAGCAAAGTGCCCCTCGTAGTCCACGTTCAGCAGATCGTGGTAGTATTCGTACACCTGGACAGGAGACAGCTGACCCTTGTATACAATGTTCTTGTTCGACAGGGAGCAAATGTAGAACCAGTTGTGAAGACCAATGACATGCGTTGACCTCTTCCGTAAAACGTATAGCTGACGCTCAAAGTAGCCGTTGTCGTACTTTTGTGCCCAGTCCGCGTTGGGCTCTCGTCCTGTTCCGTATGCAGCCTTCAGGACGACGAAAGGCTGCAGAATGATGGGCTCTCGTGAGAGTGCTGCCGGTCCAAGAAGTGTGGAGTCGCGTGGTACCACTCTCCAGCCGAGTACTCTCAAGTCTAGCTGGTCTGCAACGTCCTCGAACATCGACTTGGTCTCCTCCAGGATTGTGGAGTCTGGCTTGAAGAAGAGGTTACCAGTAGCGTACTGGCCAAGCGCAGGCAGTTTGTAGCCTTGCTCTCGCTCAAATTCCTTTAGGAAGAATCGGTGGGGGATGGATGTCATCACACCAGCGCCATCGCCGTCTCGGGCGTCGGATCCGACTGCTCCTCTGTGAGTCATGTTGCACAGGAGCGACCGGGCGTCAGAGATTATTTTATGCGACACGATACCCTTGATGTGGGCGGCGAAGCCTACACCGCAGGCATCTTTCTCATTCTCAGGATCATAGAGACCCTGCTTCACCGGAAGGGCCCCAGCCCAGGATTTGTTCTTATACTCCGGGCCATCTTGGTACTGAAAAACGGATGACTGCTCCTCTTCAATCTGGGTATCTTGTGGCAAGTTGGTATCTTCCGCGAAAGTGACTTTTCCCATGGTATCGGCGAGGGCCGAATTCTGGGAATATATGGTGGGGTATCGTATAAGTGTTGGCGGATCGCGCCTGCTCTATAATGGTAGAAAGAAGTCTGCAAACAATCTGTTAGTGCTTGATATCAAACGATTTTGCTGAGTGGCTGTGGTTCGAGGTTCGAGGTGCGAGGTTCGAGACTCGGAGCTTTGAATATGCACTAGCTCTAGCCTCGAAAGAAAGAATGTACGTCTGCCGATTGGTGTCGCATGCGTCTATCAATCCACCGCAAGCGCAGACAATGCTCTGATTCGGTCACCCGCGAGAGAAGGTTGCCCAGAGGAGCGCAGATGAGACCGATGACGACGTGCGGGAACCGATAGCTGGTCGTAGTACCCCAGGATGTGCTGATAAGAACCGGCAAAATACGACGCGCGGGGCTGCTTTCGAAGGAGCGTAGGTTGCCACTTGATTCTTGCGCGACAAGCAGCTTGTACGTGGCCATTGGGGAAGAGGTGCGACGATGGAGGGTGGAGGCGACATTGACTTACTGGTTGGTGTAGTGGGTATCGACGGAACTGGCAGTATGATCGCGAGTTCCGGCAGGCAACTTGTAGTTGATGAGAACGAAACAGGTGGGAAGAAGCGGGCGGTCGGCAGCGCTGGTTTATGAAGGGGAAATGGGAGTGGGAGTGGGGAATTCGCAGACACGCTAGAGGTACCTTCACTTTGGACACGCTCGAGACCGGTAATTGGCTCCTGGAGGGACTGCCGTAGATGCCAGGGTGATCTCCGCCGTCTGCTCGGAGCGTTTGATAATTTCACGGGGCCTTGGGTGCAGTCTTGGTATTCTCATTGTACAACTTTCTACGTGTCGCGTACTTCTTCCTGAGTGAGAAGCACATGCCAATATCTCTCCCTCCGCTGCACAAGGAGCCGCCGATTCCCTCCCGTATGTTTGCAGCCAACACCACTGTCTGCAACCTTCATGACAGTGAGGTACGTGTCGAGGTCATCTTTAGCAATACTCGTATGCTGATTAGCTGCGCTGGCATATTGGAACCGTTCACACGCATTCGAAAATTACCCCACGCTCTTCACGCTCTTTTTCTGCCGAGTCGTGACAATGCTCGCCTGCTGGTTGGCTTCCTCTGGGGCGGTCAATGCAGCTAGCAGAGCCGATACCGCAAGATGACTGCGTTGATGCGTCTCTCCCGCTGGCCCCATCTCCACTCCGCAGCCCACGCATCATGCCTGTCGCTTCATTCGCCGTCGGCAGCGCTTCGGTGGACTCGTCTGCAGTCGAGTAATTTCATGCTGTCTCTTATCGCACCGTAACGGCGGAAATCTGCGCGTCGGACCAGACGCGCCCGCACATCATTGGCCGGAGATATTTTAGACCCCGCCATTGTCCACCATTGTCCAGCGGAATGCAAATATGTCTCGTGCGCATTCGTCGACATCATCGCTTCGCATACAGAGTATATGGGCGGGTGATCCCCTGCCAGGCGTAATGTCGAAAAGCAGCCTCCTTTGCCTCATGATCCTCGTTCGCCTCAGGCCTGCTCGGGCGACGCCGTCCACAATTGCCACGCCTTGCAAATCAGCCTGGTCCCTATGATCGGGATAACTCGGAAGGGCACCAGCTAACGGCAGCGGAGCCTTCTCGTCTAGAATTTCGATGAGTCACGAGTACGTACGATTCATCCATCTCACCTGTATCCCGAGGATCTGTGTATCCAAGCTCGCTGGCCAGGCCGATGTCGCCTCATCCGCTGCGTGTGAAAATGGTTGAGCGGCGGATAATCGAGGAACGGTTGCCCGTCCTAGAGGCGCCATGATTATGAGCTAGCACCAGCGAAGCCATACATGGGGCTGTGGCATGTAGGCCCTCTACCTCAGGATTCATGTACATAATATATGCCTACATCGAGCCTGATGGAATTAGCCGTGGGCGTCAATTCTCCGTCCCGGAAAAGTCTACACCTAGGCTTGACATCATAACATCTCCTCATAAAAACACGGCCTACCTACCTACCATGGGGGTCGTTCGTCGGGATCCGAACATCTCTTTTCCCGAACTTTGCAAGAGCCCTGGTCAAATCGAGATTGCGCCCTCGTGATACTTTGCATATTGCTTTTCCACACCCTCCTCCAATTTTCCGAGGGACATCTCGCCTCAACGTTCCCCGCATCCATAGCCTACCACGCTTTACACGTTGCACCCGATCCATTGCACAGTAGTTCGCCCGAAGGTCCGTGCGTTGCAGAGATCTCGGAGCGAACATGGTTTATAGATCTCGTACCAATTAGCTGGGCACTATTAGAAGACCCTTGAGGCGAATCACGACGGCGCCCTCAACGCCTTACAATGCTTATGTATGCAGGGTCACCAGGCAGCGGCAAAACATTCGTGCCCGCTCTGCACCTGCAGCTTGAGCCGATAGACTCTAGAGATATACTTATTTTAAGCTCCTAGAGAAGCCTGAATATATGCGCAGATGTAAGATGCTCTGCCCAATTCTGTAGAGGTCTTTGAATATGTACAGGCTGCATCTTTACTTCTTCTCGTTGGACAAGGCGGGCACGAACTTTGTCGGCGCCTGGTGGGGTGGCAGAGTAAGCTTACACCATGCACCACCGTTTCCGAAGCTCTCCGGACATGCTGCATCTACGAGCGTAGCCTTCATTACAGCATGAAACGATGAGAAGGAATGAAGACATTTAGTCTCAATCGAATGCCGCCACACAGCGTAGTTTGCGCCCATGTTTTCAATTGGCCCAACACCGACCCAGAAATGAGTGACAGTCTCGCCAGGTCCTCCGTGCTAGAGCATTTCACTTATGCAGGGCATCCATCCTAGTGCATCTGACAGCTCAGACCCTGGCCAGACAGTGGCGAGCAAGTATCCACAAGGTTTCCATGCTACTGACAATCTCAGTCGAAGAGAACAAGTCCCGTGAAGATCAACGCTCACACATCTAGATGATACAGGAGATCTCTACGTTCCTTTCCTGACAGTGCTGGTTTGGATGCCTTCACAAAAACACTCGAAACACGAACAGTCTCAATACAAACCCTCGTACGTCATCAGGATGCACGATAAAGTTGCATCAAAGAGAGCACACCCTCCGGACCACATTAGTTTTTGACTACTTGACGATGAGGGATCCCTCCTAATGAAAAGCATATGCCAGCGGTTCTAATTTAAGCCTTGGGGGTTTGGGGAAGACGATGCTAATGAGCAAGTCCTTATTTCAAGACGACTTCTGCCGTCGTACCATCAACGCACAACACAAGCGACAATTCAAAGACACCGCCATTTGGAACCTTCATCCGGGTCTGCATCATGCTTTCTCTGACGATGTATGGGACTGCAGCGAGGCGAAATTCGGGATCATCCTGGCACAGCATTCGACCGATCGTTACGTGAAGAGTCGCCCGCGCAACCAAATCATCTGCTTCTGACCATAGCTCCATGGGTACTACGGATCCAAGACCTCTCCTCAACGATGATTCGGGACATAGTGATAACGATTAATGTCTCAGCAGGTTATGCTCGTCAAGTTGGACAATGATGGACCCAATCGCTAAGTACGTTGCCTCGTCCTCGCCGTGTTCCATCCAGAGAACTGCCTTAGGACATCATGTTACGCTTCAACTTCACTAGGGCAACGATAAAATTCCTGCTCACTTCTGCCGCCTGCGACGTAAAGCTGATGTTCTTTAGAGCTGTACTTGATAAAAGTTTATAGAGGAGCCTGGATATATACGTTGGTACAAAATGCTCTGATATTTGAATATATACAGGCTACCTCTTCAGCTCTTCTCGTCAAGAAAAGGCAGGCACGAATTTTGCTGGCTCCTGCTAACCGGTGCAAGGGTATTGCCTCATAAGTTGCGAAACCTTGCAACTGAGCGAATGTGGGATATCGCGATGACTTTCGCGCTCAGTCGAGTGTCCCGGAGATTCATGGCCGTTACGCATGACGTGGTGTAAATGCCACTGCAGGTGGCATAAGAAATCGCTTGGACTACAGAAGCGTCGCAAACAGAGTGTTCGGTCCAGCTGTCAAGGAGTTACATGACGACTTTGCCGAAGAGGTTTGGAGTGCAAGCACTGCCAAATTTGGCGTCATCTTGGGAATGCCGTCGATCAGACGATACCTGAGACGCCGCCCACTTGCAAAGCACGATATCATCAGTATGAGTACGGAATCTTCCCAATGCTATGGCATGCGGTCCGAGGAACTTCCATGGCATGATCGCGACGCGCGTCAATCGAGAAGCACAGAGTCGACAAAGAACAATGAATTCCAGCAGCATTCAATGTCGAGTACGTTCCAATCTTGTCCGCCCGCCATCTCGGTCGTCTTGTCTTTCCTGCTATGCATCCACAGTACAAAAAGCAGAATCGTGGTACTCGACACCTGGTGCAAACGTTATGCCTACCAAGCTGCACGAACTTGCCATCGAACGCATGTGGGGTGTTGCCATGGCACTTTCGCTAGGACGGGTCTCTCGGGTGTCCATGATGGTCTACCACGAGAAGCCATACGAACCATTGAGGTTGCCACCAGAACACTACCACAGGCCAGAATAACACTCTAACAAGGACCCATTACGATTATGGCCGGCTCTTCTCCCAAGTTCGCCTGTGTACTGTTCGAATTGGGATACGAGATGAGATTTTTTTTGTATTTGCGATGAATTGGTCACTTGTCTATTTACCAGCACTTCCTCAGGAGTCTGTTCTTTTGATGACCCCCTTGGCACGAGATGTTTGATCATACACGACTTATTCGCTCGACTGCCACACGCTCACATGCTGAAAGATTTCGTTACCATTCAAACGCATTACCTAAGATGCATTGGCGAAGCAACGTCGATGAACGGAGGATTTGGCATCCAGCGCCTATTCCAAGGCTCGATCCCAGTCATAACATGCGGATTATCAACCTCTGACATGCCACCAACGGATTCCAATCTTCGTAATGGTAGCGAAAGCGACTGAGAACACGCTAATGAAGTGCTTACACGATTGATTTGCTCAATGTACAACAGTCACTTTCATAGCCTAGGGCTATATACACAGGGCCTTGCCGTCGAAGTTGAAGCCCAGCGATGCTGTAAATAGCTCCGCTAGTGGCTGCTATTGTACACTTTCCATCTTGATTGATAACCTCCAGTGCGAATCCCAAGGTTGCTAACGCTATTCCAGCCAAATGCTTGGCGGCCATGTTGCAAAAGGCGGTGAATCAACAACATTCGCGGCAACAGACAGGTATCGTAAAGTTGATATTTCATGTACGCTGAGTGCTATGCTTGTGCGACTTTTCCATACTGCAAACATGCCACGCTCAACGCGCGCACAGCAGATGTCCAACCCCACGGCAGCCCCACTGGCAAGCGCACCAAGACTCCAATATCTGCATGAGCCTACCCGCTATCCAATGCCCAAAAGCCTTTTGTGTATCAAACCCAACCCAAATATGAACGTTGAAAAGTTCGTGATCGCGTGGAGGGAGACCTGGTGTTTTGTCAGCCGCTTGCGTCTGACGCAGCGGAAGCTGGCAACGTACCAAAAGACACAGAGAGTGCAGCTTGCAACTCTCTAGTCCTTCATCTCGTCATCGGGGTCGACAAAGTCCTCGTCGTCGTCCTCCTCGTCGTCGTCGCCGAGCTCCTGGTTGGCCTTGGCGAAGTCGATGTTCTTGCCGCGCGTGCGGGATCCGATGACGTTAGCCGTATCAATCTCCTCCATGTTGTCCTCGTCGGGCTCCTCGACTATTCTGATGTTAGACGGAAGCATACTCGCTGTTCACTTGGGAAGCATACCTTCACCGGCCTGATGTGAACGAGTTAGCTGTTTGCGCCTGTGCATGCTGGATTCAGCGCGGAAAACGTACCTGCTCCTCAGCACCAGACTCATCACTGGAGTCGTCGTCCATAGACTCCTCCACGGTGTTGTCCTCGGGTGCCTTGCCCTTGCCTTTGCCCTCGGCAGCGGGGTCCTGGACACCCTGCATCTGGTTGTCCTGTTGTGCAGACATGGTGATCGCGGCTGGTAGTGCGTGGGATGTTTCGAAGGGGTGCAGTGATTTGGATGAGTGCGATTGAAAGGTCTGTGAGCTGTTTGTTGTTGCGATTGCAGAGCGGGAGAAGTCAAGGTGACCGCCTGCCATTTCTTCGTCCCATGCAGCTAATGCCGCTAAACCGGATTGGACACGATTGCCCCGCCAACGCGTCTTCTTGGTGTAGGAGAGCAAACACGGCGACAATTGGCTCGCAGCAACTGACTTCGAACTGGACAAAAGACGGCGCTTGAAAAGCGCTTATAGCAGTGCAGTCGAGTTTCAGATGCATTCTCAATGTTTGGTATTTACTTCAACCCAGAAACCCCCAAATCCAGTCTACCTAAGACTTGTTGTTCATGAAAGTCATGACCATCAATCGTCGCCCTCCACCTCGCTCATTGCTCAGTGGTGGAACAGCCTAATGTGCTGCTCAACAAACGTGATACCCAGCTTCTCCGCAGTCTCAAAGACGGCACCATCGTTTTGACTTCCTGTCGGCGCTGCAATGTATGCTGCACCGCTCCTCTGCGCCCTGAAAACGTTGTCGATGAAGGGGAAGAACGCGTCGGAGCTGACAGCGACACCCTTCAACTTTGACAGCCACTCTTTGCGCTCTTCAGCAGAGAAAGGCTGTGGTACCTGGCCTTCTTCAAAGTGTGACTCAAAGTCTTCGCGCTCGATACCCTCCTCAGGAACAAGGCCGGAACAGAGGAGATCGATGGCATTGGATTTTGACGGGCGCTTTGTGCCCTTTTTGAAGTTCAAGCCGAGTGTGCGGGAGTGGAAGCGCATCCACCAGTTGTCTGCCTTGTCACCCGCGAGACGCGTGCAGTGAATGCGGGCTATGGTAATGTTAGACTGTCACTTTAGATCGTCATGTTATCACTTACACTGCTGGCCTGCACCAAGACCGATGATCTGCCCGTTGAGCGCGTAGCAGACACTGTTTGACTGAGTGTACTTGAGCGCAATGGTGGCAACTGTCAAGTCTCGCTGAGCTGACTCTGGCAGAGTGCCTGAGTTCTTGGGTACGATGACGTGGTTGAATGTGTCAGAAGGCACAATCTTCGCGTCGTTACGGTGTTGCTTGAGGGTGATGCCGAAGACCGTCCTTGTTTCCTCGGTCGCGGGTACGTATTCGGGATCCATCTGAAGCACAAGGTATTTTCCGCCCTTCTTCTTCTTGAGAATGTCAAGCGCCTCAGCAGAGTAGCTTGGTGCAATGACACCGTCTGACACTTCACGGCTGATGATCTTTGCAGTGGGTAGCTACCACTTGTCAGTATCCGTAATTCTTGCTCAGGAGTTCTCAACTTACATCGACCTCGTGCGATAGTGCAATCATGTCGCCGAAACTTGACATCCTGTCCGCACCTCGTGCCCTAGCATATGCCTGGGCGAGGCCAGAGTTCTCGATGCCTTCAATATCATCAACCATGTACACCTTGCGTTCACCCTCGCTCAGAGGCACACCGATAGCGGCACCGGCAGGCGACACGTGCTTGAAGCTTGCTGCGGCGGGGTAGTTGAGCGCCTGAGAAAGCTCCTGCACCAAAGGCCACGCGTTGAGCGCATCCAGGAGGTTGATGTATCCCGGTGCACCTCCTAGAACCTTGAAGGGCAGTGGCTTTTCTGGCATCGCGACGGTCGCGGGCTTCTGATGGGGGTTTGCGCCGTATCGAAGGGGCAGAAACTGGTTGCCATCTCCTGCGTACTTCTTCCTGAAGAACTCCGATATCGCGCTATCGTATGCTGCAGTCTGCTCGAAAGCCTTCAGCGCGTATCGCTGCTTGCTCTGCTCTGAGACCTCGCCGTCCTTCTTAAGCTCGGTGAGGAGATCATGGTAATCGTTCGGATCGCTGATGATTGTGACACGCGCATGGTTCTTCGCTGCGGCCCTGAGGAGCGTGACACCTCCGATGTCAATCTCCTCGACAGCCTCTGGGATGGTAACGTTGATCCTGGCGACGGTTTCGGAGAAGGGGTATAAGTTGCAGACAACAAAGTCGATTTTGTCAATGCTGTTCGCTGAGAGGTCCGAGTCGTCCGAGTCGAGATTGCGCGCAAGAATGCCTCCATGCACAGCTGGGTGTAGGGTCTTGACGCGACCACCGAGCATTTCTGGTGCCTTGGTGATGGCAGAGACATCCTCGACAGGGAAGTTGGCTTGACGGATCATCTTCGCCGTACCACCAGAAGCGAGTAGCCTGACACCGCATTCGTGCAGTCCTTTAGCCAGGTCAAGCAGACCTGTCTTGTCGTAGACCGATAGGATGGCTGTTGTGGTTAGTCTGGATTGGCTCTTCCTACAGAAAGTGAAATTTACCTGTCTTTTGGCCTGCCATGATGATTCTCTACACCTCGTAACTCTTCAGAGATGTGACTGGAAGAGAAGAAGTAGTAAATCCAAAGGGAATTGCTACCCCAACGTGAAGATGCTATTTCAAAAAAAGTTGCGCAGCCCCGCGATCCCGCGTCACTACCCCACCAGCTTGCTAGCTGTTCCTTCCGCGATCGGGATTGGTCAAAGCTTCCTTCTCAGCACAGGTGTACCTAAATATGCTACTGACCTCCGGCGCATCAGCAAACCTCGTACGAACAGACTTTTATAGCATAGTAAAATCTGCAAATCGAATTGGAGTATATCCCCTCTTCTTCTCAAGCGCTTCGTGTAATGATCATGACTGTCAATTGCGTCTGCCAGCAAACCTCGGTCGTGCGTGACTTTGCTGATGTCTCAGTATCAATGTCGAACTCGCTGATGTCAACATGAACCTATTTTCGCTGACAACACACATAATCTGTCATTATAATTAAATCAGAGGCCTGATTTCCATTCAAAGGCAGAATCAAAGGCTTGCGTACCTGTGACCGTGCGGTGCTGGACGGCTTATCGTCAATCGGACAACCGCGCGACTAATACGCTACGACACCATGCCCACACCGTCCGATACCCAGGAAATCATCAGCAACCTCAAGTCGGTGCTCCTCGAGGTCAATGGACATCCATACCCAGAGGTCGCATGTCCAGATGGCGTGCCCAAACGCGCCTCTGTAGCCCTCATCCTACGTGTACAGCCCAGGTACTCACATTGGCCCACGTCCTCAGAGAACGCGTCGCCTACTTTTTTTCCAGACTCACCGACCAAGCGCCGTCGCTCTTCCGTAACCTCAAGCCACAAGCTGAACTTTGAAGATAAGCTTAATGCCTTCTTCGAACAGGACTGGGTGAAACATGGTGATCCTGAGCTCCTATTCATCAAGAGAGCAGCGCGAATAGGTGACAAATGGAACGGCCATGTCGCGCTGCCCGGCGGAAAGCGAGACCCAGAGGACGCCGATGACGCGGTCACAGCTATGCGAGAAGCCCACGAAGAGGTGGGCATAGATCTCAGCGACGGTAATGCAATAGAGGTAGGGAATCTGCCTCAGAGAATTGTGACTACAAGCTGGGGAAAAGTGCCGTAAGTTCCTTCGAACGGCTGTGCACACGGGGGGTAATACTGATGCGTCGTAGATTGATGGTTTTGTGCCCTTACATATACATTCTCACCTCTCCGTCCTACCCAGCGCAATGCCTACAGCCGACCGAAGTGGCCTCCTCCCACTGGGTGCCCCTCCGCGCCCTCCTACTCCCTGCTCTTCGAACGCAAGAGTACGCCGACGTGAGCGCCCGTCTAGCAAAGTCTGAGCTCGGCATCAAGCGATGGTTTCTCCAGGCTATGCTTAGCAAGATGATGTTCGCCGCAATACATCTCGTACCGTCCAACTCGACGCATTGCTCTACAATACCAGACTTTATACTGGCGGACGAGCCATCGACTGGCCTCATGGCGCGAGTCAAGGACACACTGAAGGGTATGGAAGGCGGTCCAAGAGACAAGAAGCCACCACTTCTGCTCTGGGGCCTAACATTAGGCGTTGTGAGTGACTTCCTGGAGCACATCCCGCCTCACAACGCCTTGGAACTATGGACGTATCCTACGTTTACAAGCTGGGACGTTCGGTTTGTCATGTGGGCCATGTCGTATCGGTTCAGGCAGCAGAAGTCAAAGGAGATGAGCACGTCAAGCATGGCGAGCAGTTCCGATCCTGGTACTCCACCGATACAAGACTTGCGAGGGCTGGGCAGCGAAGGAATAGGAAGCCTCTACAACGAGAAGCCAGGCGAAGTAGGCATCGCAGGCTTGGGCGTAGGGAGAGGGTGGGGACGGACTGGAAGATCAAAGATGATTGCAAGAGGCGCGGCCGTCAATTCCATGTTGGGAAGGATATTATCCAATCGTGAGAAAGGCCGTAGCTACAGCACTTGTTGCGAGAATCGGCGTTGCCGCTCTTCTGGGCTTTGCGGCTTGGAAGACATTCAAGCAGAACCGGTGGCACTGATTTTGGACATCCTTACACATTTACAAAACCTTCCATAGAGCGTGCGTTGAAACCTCATGAACCTGTTCACAAACGTACGCTTTTCGTACCATCTCACAAATGATGAGCGAACACTACGTCTGGTGCATCGCGGATCTCCACATGCAACGTGGAATGGTGGCGCGTGTTGGAGCAACCTCGGCGGAATGTAGTCAGCGAATCAACCGGATCGACCTGTGCCTGAGACTAGCCGAGGACCCTGCAGGACCCGAATTTTTGCGATTCACAGAAGTCTCTGCTGAAGCTGTTGGAGCAATTGCTCGCCAGCCCAGGCTGCATTGGCTGTTTGAGAAACAGTGGGGAGACATGGCAATTGCAGATCCCGATGCCTCGCAACCAGCACCGTTCTGGTGGGCTGCTGTGCGCTGAAAGCGGGCCGGTAGAAGCTTGGGCGCCGACCTCCAGGCGAGCCCATGGAGGGAGTGCAGGGAATCAGCACGCCATGATGGGTGCAAACTGGCGGTCTGTCTGCCGACAAATGCCCTAACACTGCGCCAAGACAGCGGTTGTAAATGATCTGCTGCAAAAATGTGCGCCCCAGACGATACACGGGGGCGGCATATCGAGGCTAGGGGAGACATGCTGCACACGCATCAGAGACCTCAAAGACTCGCCCAACGTGTTGCGAGCGCATTGTCTGCATGCGTACAGTGCGGTGGCGAGAATATGGAGACGCGGTAGGGCAGAAATATCTGAGAGCGGCTAGCAGTGAATGCTGTGAGCTGGAGCTGTCTGTCTCGAACGCCTCCTAGCACACCCTAACCTTCCCGAGCAGGCGCTACCAGGCCAGGGTCCACCAAAATTCCCTCCACCGCCTGCACACGCATCGCTTTTAAATTCTGCGGTGTCCCGCCTGCTGTGCTCCTCAACCTCTCCTGCCCCTTGTGAAGCTTCTTTTCCCCTCGTTCGTTCGAGAGTCCTTGAGCTTTGCCGTGCTGCAACGAAGCCGATCTTCGTTCACACCATCAGCTCAACAACCGACCTACGTCCCAACAAGACCCCAACGCTGGGCCCCTCACCACTACTCCCTCAAGTACACCGAGGTTCTTGCCCCCTGCACTCAATTCTTCACTGCAATTGATCCTGCATCCTCGTTCCACCATCATGGCCACCACAACTGCCCGCGCTCAGGCTCCAGCCATGAAGAGGAACGTCACAACAGACTCCTCGCCCTCCACCCACGCCAACAACTCGCCGTTCGACTCGCCTGCGGGATCGGCTTCCAACACCTCGCTGTCGTCCCTTGACGAGAGTCCCGCTCAGTCCAAGAGCAACCGCGGTGTGCTTCTCGACACATACGGCAACGAGTTTGAGATTCCAGACTACACCATCAAGCAGATCCGTGATGCCATCCCCAAGCACTGCTTCGAGCGCTCAGGTCTTCGTGGTCTCGGCTACGTTGCCCGTGACATCGCTTCGCTTGCGGCCGTCTTCTACGTCTTCCACAACTATGTCACACCCGAGACAATTCCCTCGACTCCTGTCCGCGCTGGTCTGTGGGCCGTCTACACTGTCATCCAGGGTCTTTTCGGTACCGGCCTGTGGGTTCTCGCCCATGAGTGCGGCCACCAGTCCTTCTCTCCCTCCAAGGTGTTGAACGACACCGTTGGCTGGTTCTGTCACTCCGCCCTCCTCGTCCCATACTTCTCTTGGAAGATCTCGCACGGCAAGCACCACAAGGCCACTGGTCACATGGAGCGCGACATGGTCTTCGTCCCCAAGACGCGAGAGGTCTACGCTTCGCGTATCGGAAAGATGATCCACGAGCTCGATGAGCTGACCGAGGAGACTCCCATCGCCACTCTCCTCCACAGCATCGGTCAGCAGCTCGCTGGATGGCCTTTGTACATCATCCTCAACGTTACCGGACACAACTACCACGAGCGCCAGGCCGAGGGCAAGGGCAAGGGCAAGCACAATGGCCCAGGCGGTGGTGTCAACCACTTCTTCCCATCCAGCCCTCTGTATGAACGCAAGGATGAGCACCTCATCCTGCTCAGTGATCTTGGTATCGCCATCACCCTCGGTGCTCTTACCTGGGTTGGCAAGAACTTCGGATTCGCCAACCTCTTCGTCTGGTACATCCTCCCCTACCTCTGGGTCAACCACTGGCTTGTTGCCATCACCTTCCTCCAGCACACCGACCCCACCCTGCCCCACTACGATGCCAACACCTGGACTTACACTCGTGGCGCCGCTGCCACCATCGACCGCGAGTTTGGCTTCATCGGACGGGAAATTCTCCACGGCATTGTCGAGACCCACGTTCTCCACCACTACATCTCCACAATCCCCTTCTACCACGCCGACGAGGCTTCAGAGGCTATCAAGCCTGTCATGGGCAGGCATTACCGCTCGGATGTTGAGGGCGGTCCTATTGGCTTCTTGAAGGCCATGTGGAAGAGCGCTCGCTGGTGCCAGTGGGTCGAGCCCAGCGCGGACGCCGAGGGCGAGGGCAAGGGTGTACTCTTCTTCCGCAACCACAACGGTCTCGGTGTACCTCCTCAGAAGCTTTCTGCCCCGGTGGCCAAGTCGACTGCTGGCCAGCGTGCGAAAATGGAGGTTGGCCCTGAGTCCGACAACGAGTAGAGCTTACGATACGATATCACGATTTGTAGCAGGACTCTTTGCAGTCTTTGGCGTTTTGGTTCGGCTCGTTGGAGCTTTTTTATTATCTTTCCATTCCTCGAGTGCGGATTAGAGCGTAGACAAGTAGAGCATCTAGGATAATACGGCCCTATGAATCGTAGTGGAGAGGCTTGTAGACCTTTTTGTAGTAGTAGCAGTGGGGTAGATCAGTAACAGAGAATCGAAAGTTCATCAATCAATCGTTGTGTGTCAATTAATCCCTGCTACATGCTGCGTTATAACATACGCGGACATTCGCGGATGGGGAGGTTCCCCGCAACTGCTCACGCGATGCGTCAGCTCAGCTACCCTTCAGCACGTTTTGGCTCTTTAGTCTACCTTGAAGACTTAAGGCATACACAGTATCATTTACCACGACAGCTTAGAGAGAGCTCGATGTGGTTGCCGACCTATGAGCAGCAAGCGGCGGCCCACCCCAGGTTTCGCGCCACATGAGCAGCAGGTGACTGTATAGACATCATAGATCTTGAGTGGTGTCTGTAGCGTATTCAATCACCTGACAGAACGTTTGGAGTTTACATCTACGCCTTATTCAGGTTAGTCGAGCCTGGAGATATTTGCCGGGACAAAAGTCATTTGGACGGTCTGCCAAAGAGCTGCGTGCCGCTTCAGGATCATATATTCAAGGCAGGCACTCAACTTTCCATGCTCATGACTATCTTGCCTGCGCTGTGGATGCGAGGACTTCATAGTGCCGTTGAATTTTCTTCTGACGACAAGAGTTGTTCTCAGACTGCGTCCAGTCGTCTTCATTCAGGCCACAGGTCGTTTTACGCAGCATTGGCACAGGATATATCCACCCAAGCGATCTAGCAGCAGACGGACGATGTCCGATCCGATGGCCTGAAGGTATACACAGTAATTGGTCATGTCAAAAGGAATGTAGCGACGTTGGTAAGGAACAAGATATCATCAGAAAACCTCATCTGCTCCAGCTACCTCGCACGGTGAGTCGTGCTCTAGGACGCGTAATAGACCGCAGCGAGGTGGATGTCCAAGCTGCAGAACAATAAATTGCGACCGAATGAGTGACTTGCGTGTGAGGGGGCCGGGGATGCTCTTCTTCTTATACCTGTGTCCGAAATTTGTGGAGGGCACGGACCATGTCGCTCCTGCCAATCCACGCCCGGACGGATGCGCTTACTTCGTAAGAGACCCCAGCATGCCAAGCGCAAGACCTATCGTCAACGACCGGGTCGAGCTTCGCAGTGCACCAACCCTCGCAACCTGAAGCTTCACCATGCTGCGGCAACATCTAGTCCGGTCGCTGAAGAGGCCTGCGCTGCGTGCAGGATTCAATGGCAGCCGGGCCTTTGCTGCGTCCGCCACACGGCCCGCAGAAATCGAGCTCACCATCGGTTTGTGCCACTGTCCATTGTCGCTGAGGAAACTTGCTAATCGGCATCACAGATGGAAAGAAGGTTCAGATTGAAGGTACGCGAGTCTCTGATGCACCAAGCAGGCTGTATACACGATCCTAATGCCCCAAACAGCCGGCGCCGCCCTCATCCAGGCCTGCGAAAAGGCCGGAGCCACCATCCCCCGATACTGCTACCATGAGAAGTTGATGATTGCTGGAAGTTGTCGTATGTGTTTGGTGGAGGTGGAGCGGGCTCCCAAGCCGGTTGCGTCGTGCGCATGGCCCGTCCAGCCCGGAATGGTGGTCAAGACAGACTCGCCCCTCGTCCACAAGGCGAGAGAAGGTGTCATGGAATTTCTCCTGGCCAACCATCCGCTCGACTGCCCTATCTGCGATCAGGGAGGAGAATGTGATCTTCAGGACCAGTCGATGCGATATGGTGGCGACCGTGGACGATTCCACGAGATTGAGGGCAAGCGTGCCGTGGAAGACAAGAACGTTGGACCTCTCATCAAGGTAGGACTGTCAGCGAGCTCACGACAGGCGACGTGCTGACGAGACCAGACTTCCATGAACAGGTGTATCCACTGCACACGATGCGTCCGTTTCTCCAACGACATTGCTGGCGCACCAGAATTCGGTTCCTTCGGCCGTGGCAACGACCTCGAAATCGGCACCTACATCGAAACCGCCCTCGACTCCGAGCTCTCCGGAAACGTCATCGATCTTTGCCCCGTTGGCGCCCTCACCTCGAAGCCCTACGCGTTCAAGGCTCGTCCCTGGGAACTCTACAAGACCGAGACAATCGACGTGCTTGACGGTCTAGGTTCGAATGTTCGTGTTGACTCCAGAGGTCTTCAGGTCATGCGTGTTGTTCCACGACTGAACGAGGACATCAACGAGGAATGGATCAACGACAAGACCCGTTTCGCCTGCGATGCGCTTAGCACACAGCGTCTGGTCAACCCCCTCATCCGCTCCGAAGGCTCCTTCCAGCCCGCCACTTGGGAGCAGGCGCTTGTAGAGATTGGCAACGCCTACAAGAAGATCGCGCCCAAAGGCAACGAGTTCAAGGCTGTTGCCGGTCCACCTCGTCGAGACGGAGACTCTTGTCGCCATGAAGGACCTAGCCAATAGGCTGGGGTCTGACAACTTGGCTCTTGACCAGCCCGGCGGTAGTCAACCCATTGCTCACGGCATTGATGTCCGGTCCAACTACTCTTTCAACTCCAGGCTCTACGGTGTGGAGGAGGCTGATGTCATCCTTCTCATCGGTACCAACCCTCGACACGAGGCTGCTGTGCTCAACGCCCGCATCCGGAAGGGGTGGCTGAGGTCAGATCTCGAGATTGGCGTAGTTGGTGAAGACTTCGAGAGCACCTTCGAGTACACAAACCTTGGAAAGAATGCCAATGACCTGAAGACTGCTCTTACTGGTGACTTCGCCAAGAAGCTGCAGTCGGCTAAGAAGCCCATGATCATTGTTGGAAGCGCCGTTGCCGAGCATCCCGATGCGAAGTCGTTCTTCGAGCAGGTTGGCTCGTTTGTGGAGAAGCACAAGGACACTTTCCATGCTGAGGATTGGAACGGTTACAACATTCTCCAGCGAACAGCATCCCGAACTGGAGCCTACGATGTTGGATTTACTGTGCCCTCGCCCGAGGTTGCCAACACGAAGGCCAAGTTTATCTGGCTGCTTGGTGCAGATGAGATCAACGAGGCCGACCTGCCCAAGGACGCCTTCATCGTCTACCAGGGCCACCACGGTGACCGAGGTGCGCAATTTGCCGACGTCGTTCTCCCAGGTGCTGCGTACACCGAGAAGTCCGTCACATACGTCAACACTGAGGGCCGTGTACAAATGTCCCGCGCTGCTGTCGGCCTTCCCGGCGCATCAAGGGAAGACTGGAAAATCATTCGTGCTGCTTCGGAATACTTCGGTGCTGAGTTACCTTATGACGATGTTGAGGCTCTCCGTGACCGCATGGAGGAGATTTCTCCCGCGCTTCGGAGATACGACCTCGTCGAGCCTGTGTCACTACCTGGCTTGAGCAAGGTCCAATTAGTCGACAACAACAAGGGTGCACAAGCATCCGGCCAGGCTCTTGAGCTGCCTATCAAGAATTTCTTCTTCACAGACTCAATATCGAGAAAGTACGTATTTCAGTCTGTACAAGTAACAACTCATGCTAATTTCATACAGCTCACCGACCATGGCCCGTTGCTCAGCAGCAAAGGCGGAGAAGAACCCAAAGACAAATTTCATGGCCCCAGGTGAGCCATACCCTCAGGTGGGCTACGGACCCGATGTAGCAGCAGCGGCGAACATATAAGTGTGTTGAGAGGGACATTGGCGAATCCTTGTATATAGCCCTGCGAAACCTTTTCTTTAAATTTTGGCATGCAGTCCGCACTGAATGAGTGCACACAATTATCAGTATGTTTGTTCAATATGCTCGAATACTGTAGGTATCCACTGGCAACCAGGATGCTAACACGTGGCAGCTCATTTAACGGCCTGAAGCTATACACAGGGTGTTGCCGTTGTATACGAAGTCTGGCAATACTGTGTATAGCTTCAGGCCATCGGATCAGCAGGACCCTGCTTACATTGCTTTGTGGTGACAACATCGCTGGTGCTCAAATACCAAGCAAATAATCAAGCCGCAAATATCGCCGTCAAGCTGTCAGCCAAGGCGCTAATAGAGTCTGGGGATCCCCAATCGTGCACTGCCTCTCACCATCTTTCATAGACAATTCCCAGCGATTCCGACCAAGAAGTATTCACTCTCAGCCTGGTAGAACTGCCCAATGATCGCGACTTCCCACACACGTCTCGTTTGCTTTGGAACAGGAAAAGTGACATAAGCTCAGCTTGCAGGACCACAAGCGTGCGACCAGGAAAATCCCGCATCGATCATGCCTACCCTCGCGATTACGAATTTCAACATTGTGTGCGCGACTTTGGGAGGCTTCATCACTGTCTTTGGACTTGTCTCGTATCTTTTGAAGGAGAAGTTCTACCTCTCTGAAGCATGTAAGCAATGTCTTGACCAGAAAGCTTAGATGTAAATCTTAATCATGCACTAGTAATCTCGCTCGTTGCGGGACTCATCTTCTCGCCACATGCGACCAATTTTGTGCGTCCGGAGGAATATGCGCTGCAAGAGCCGGAGGTCTTAGAGTCCATCACGCTCTATTTCACCCGTCTGGTTCTCGGTGTGCAGCTTGTTCTCGCAGGCGTGCAACTTCCATCGAAGTACCTGAAGACAGAATGGAAGAGTCTCGCTCTCCTGCTTGGGCCAGGCATGACGGTGATGTGGATTGCTACTAGCCTACTCGTCTTTGCATTTGTGCCGCATATCAACTTCCTACAAGCTCTCGCGGTCGGTGCTTGTGTCACGCCCACCGATCCTGTGTTGTCGAACTCGATTGTCAAAGGCAAATTTGCAGATAAAAATATCCCGAAAGAGTTGCAGAAGATCGTCATTGCGGAGTCGGGTGCGAATGATGGCCTTGGGTATCCGTTCTTGTTCTTGCCGCTGTATCTGATCATGCATATTGGGCACGGTGGACAGGGCTCGGACGACAGCGTCAAGACTGCAATGGGCTTGTGGTTTGGAGAAACATGGGGATACACTATCATTCTGAGTGTGGTATATGGTGCGACAGTTGGGTGGATCGCGAAGGAGCTGCTGCATTGGGCCGAGGAGAGGAAGTATGTTGATCGTGAGAGCTTCTTGGTTTTTGCAATCACGCTGGCTGTAAGTGACGAAGAACTTGTCTAAGAAATAAAACTGATCTCATTTAGCTATTTATTGTCGGGACTGTTGGAATGATTGGCAGTGATGACGTGCTTGCTTGCTTCATCGCTGGCAACACCTTCACGTGGGACGATTGGTTTCGGCTGGAGACAATGGACGACTCATTCCAGCCCACTATCGACATGCTCCTTAATGTCACCATCTTCATTTGGTTCGGTGCCGTCTGCCCATGGGCTGAGTTCGCACACAATAGCGTAATCCCTATCCACCGCCTGATATTCCTCGGCATTCTGGTACTGCTGCTTCGACGGCCACCGATTGTGTATGCTATGCATAAATACATTCCGCAGATCGAGCAGAAGCGACAGGCTCTCTTCGTGGGTTTCTTTGGACCGATCGGGGTCAGCGCAATCTTCTACCTCTACGTCAGCCTAGAGTTCCTGAGGAAGATCAAGGTAGACGGAGAGATAAGGGAGGATGCACAATACCTGATCGAGGTGATGAATGTGGTCATTTGGTTTCTCTGCATTTGCTCTATCGTAAGTCAACAAAGGCCGCATCTTGATCAAGTCTAACACTAACACTGTACGCAGGTCGTCCACGGTCTCAGCATCCCAATGGCTAAACTCGGCTTCATCATCCCAAGGACACTATCCAATGCCCTATCCATCGCACGCAGTGAAGAAGACGAGCCCGTCCCCTTCCACATCTCAGGACGAAACGAAGACTCGGATGCAGAAGCTAGACTCCGCAGACGCACAGGAGGACTACGTAGCGGAGATACGCTACCTCAGCGCGTGGTGCGCATCGGGCGGTCAATCATCCCCTCTGGCCACGGCTCGGGGAGTACTTCCAGGGTAACTTCTCAAGCACCTACACCAGCTCCTCTATCGGCGGTCGCAACACAGGCTCGAGATGAGGAAGAACCTACAAGACGTAAGGTGGTGAATGACGAGTCGCGTGGTTCTCAGGAGATACAGAGGACAATTCGCTTCGCGCATCAGCAGCCGCCTGTTGCAGGTAAGGACTAACAGTGTATTGACTGCAACTTGTTGAGGTTGATTGGCACCTAGCAAGAGTAGGATTTGGAAACGAGTAGCGTTGTAAATATCTTCGGGTCATCGAGATGACAACCTGATGTCGGACCTTTGCGCACTTTGGTGTCCAGGGCAAACACGTGGGGTTTTATGGTTGTGGTGCTGATGCTGCAGCTGGTGCGATATAGTCTTGGAAATGAATCTAAAAGTAGTTCATGATGCTTCATTCAGCTTTCTATCTAGACACCTCTCGTATATGCAACCGCAACCCTTCTACCGCAGCTTAGCCTGACCCTCCTGCTTCGGCGCACGAGCAGTGCTCGCACTGCCAGAGTCGGTCTTGCCAGCCATCCAAGACGCGAGATCGAAGTTCTGGAGCTGCTGGGCAGTGTTTGTGGTACCTGATCCGAGGACGCCATTCTTCTGCATCTCCTCGAATTCCTGCTTCATTTCCGGGTCCACTGTATGAGTGTCAGTCCTGAGTGTAACTCGCGTGTGTCGTGAAACTTACTGTTCTCCATGAGCTTGGGCATTCCGAACATCAGACCCATAGACACGACTGCCATGAGGATCATGGGGTTCTTCAAGAAAGACAATGGCGAGACTGTACTCGTTAGCATCGTCCCAGTAACGTGTGCTCCCATCAAGACTCACATCCACCGCGCTCTTGGTAGTAGAACTTGGTCCCAACCACCCTGGCCTCAATCACCAGCCCGTTCCCGCCTTCACCCCTGCTCTCACCCTTGTTATCCCACTCATTCCCCAAAAACGTCTGCCACGCCTTCACGACCTCTTTCTTCTCGCCGCTTCCCTCAACGGCCTCCTCGAGGCTGACATCGATGCGCAGCGGCTCGAAGATGTAGTCGCGGCAATGCACGGTCGCGAGATACGAGCCCTCGCTGACATTGGCGAAATTGAACGTGTTGGAGCGCGTGAGGTAGGCGTCGAGAGGTTCGCCGCTGGATTGAAGGGTTGCGTGCGTTGTGGACGGGAGGGTTGAGGGGTTTAGGAGCCCGGTGGTGGGGATTTGGAGGAGGAAGCGGGCGGCGGATGCGCTGGATGCCAGGGAGGCGAGAGTTGCTATTGAAAGTTGCATCGTGGGATTGTTGGCAATTGTCTGGGAAAGTTGATGCTGGAGGGTTGCGCTATGGTTGCGACGGTTCACGACCCGCTTCGTCATTCGGAGAAACGTAATACCGAGATGTTCGGCTTAACACTGCAACCCATCCGTGCTGATTCTGTCGTTGACTTCTAGCCTTTCACTTATAATTGTCTCGATAGACATATGCTCATTTGCATCAATTTGCGATACGAAGTCGGGATCACTAGAGAAGACCATCTAGGGGCAGGCCACGAGACTCTCTTCCAAGGTAGTTCATCTCACATGCCCAACGGAACATCATGACAATATCCGCCGGGGATGATCGTCGAATTGAGGGTTATGATTCAAGTGCCCATCCAAGTAGTGACTAGAAGAAGATAGGACACTTACTCGATGGTGTACATCACCAGGGTGCTCTTGTGTGAGCGTTACGTCCGTACAGACTTTGGAATTTGCTGTAAAGACTTACCTGTGTATTCTGGAAACAGCCTCGACAGATGCCTTGTTTCAAATTGCGAGATGCAGGTTGCTCTTGCATGTATAGCCACGTATCGAAGCACAGCCACACAGCCACGGCGGTTAGGCCCCTGTCAGAGTCCTTCAGCCTGACCGGTATGCCAACTTCTTGCATATATGAGCCAAATGCTATCATTGTCGTTTGCATCATCAGAACATCAGCGTCGGCATGGCAGAACTCGCAGGAAGTATCGTCGGCATCGTATCAGCCGGCACAAAGGTCGCCCTGGTGCTGTCCCAGCTCGCTTCTGATATCGGTTCAGCCGGCCAAGAAGCCCGGATGATCAGTAGTGAGATACGCACATTTTGCACAATACTGAACACTCTAAAGGATACCATGGGAAAGATTAGCGATTCGAGCTACTATGCTCACTGTTCTGACATGGTTCGAGATATGACGACTGCGAGCGTGGAAATGTTTACCGAAGTCCTGAATGCGGCAGAGAGTCTACGAAGCATGACTAATGGAAAAGATGGGAGAGATGGGAAGTTCAAGTTCGTCAGCAGAGTCAATTGGGTAGTCTTCCAAAAGCCAAAGATAGTTGTGTTGAGGGCTGCGATTGAAGCATACAAGTCAAACATCGCCTTGATGCTCGGTACGATCAACACCGTCGAGAAGGTAGCAAGAAGAACGTTCGTACAACTGCTTCAATTCTTTGAAATGTGCTCACACAAGTAGATCCATTCCACAACACTTCAGTAACGTCGCCGAGGACGATCAAGAGCGGACCACTCTACAAAGCCTTGAGCTAGACCATCGCGCTTCCCTAATCAGCCTGGAGCAAGCTGAACGCCAGTATGAGAAGCTCACTCTACAGCATTCAGCAGAAGATGCCGAATCCCCTGCAGAGTATGCTTGGCTTGATACGATCATTGACACCAACGTCGTTGTCAGGGATGATTCAATCTCGGGTGACGCATCGCAACATGCAACAATACTGCAGATTGCACGGATGGAAGTGAACTCCATAAGAGACAGCCTCACGCGAAGTTCGTGGGGAGAGGACAGTCTACAGGATCAAGTTGTCCGCCACAGCCAAAGGCTTTCGAAACTAATGGAAGAAGACCATCGGAGGCTGTCACAGCGCTGGTCAGCCTTGTTGCTTTCGAACCATGATAATTCTGACACATCGCTGCATGGAGAAGGCTTCCTTGGTCAGGTAGTTGAAACCAGCGACGAGCCGGTGCTACCAGGAGCCCATGTTACGTTTACCATGCCTGGACAAGAAGCCACCTACATACAATTTAGAAAATGGCTTCTATGGCAACCTTGGAGTTTACAAGATCAGATCCTAGAAGCTCTCAGGTCGGAGGTTTTCTCAGATCGGCTTTGGAAAGACCAAGCCAGTGCTCTCGACGCTGTTTTGGCGCAATCTGGAGGCACGCCAAACGGCTTTGATGATGCCACCCCGCCGGAGTTGGAGACAGGAAGCCCCCCTGGGATGAAATTTAACGCTATCTCAGAAGAAGGCAAAGTCGAACATGTGGCTAGAGTAGATGATCAACAAGATGATGTCGCAGAAAGTAAACTGGATTTCGACGCTATAACTCTGACAAAAGCACACATTGTCGATATTCCTTCCGAAACTGTGCAGACCTGGGTATGGAAGCGCACACAGAAACTAGATCTGAGCTGGAATTTCATCCGGACTGTGCCACAGAGCATGGGCCTATGCACAAACCTCCGCCGTCTAGACCTCGGATACAATCATCTCGAGACTATCCCACAGCCACTTCTGCTACTGAATTCTCTTGTAGCGCTGGACTTGAGGGGAAACATGCTACGTGCCATACCAAGCGCGATATCACGTTTGACCGCACTCCAATCTTTGCTTCTTTCCGACAACAGGATCCAGGGTTTGCCACTGGCTATTGGTGGAATGAAAACGCTACAAATCTTAGAGCTATCGAGAAATCCTGTCGTCTTTCCTTCGGCAAATTCTTTCTTTGACATGCGCCGCTCGCTCCCTCGCGACACGTCACCAGATCAGCGACAATTCGATACAATCGGTACCGCACGACTCAAGTCCTATTTGAAGTGTTATCCTGCCGATGATATGACAGGCACGTATGGTAAGTTGTTCTTCTTGCCCATAACTATACTGTACCCTGTATGTATCACGAGATATGAGCTAAAAAGTGTAGCTCAAGCCGTTGCAGGCAACCTCTCTGAAGATGCTCTTCGATTCCAACTTGAAATGCAGGCGATATCAATGGCACGTTACAAAACCATTGGTGACGCACGCAACATTAACGAAAATGCCACGAGCTCGGATGAATCCATATCGTTTATCCGGCAGGACGATCCGCATAGAGGTTTACTAAAACCTGAAGATGTTGACCACACACTCGGGATAGATGCACTGTTGAGTCCGCGCATTACGTTGCATACTGTGGAAGGAGCTTCCGCGTCCTATTCTTCGAAAAGACACGATATGCATGACCATAGAAGGTCACGGTCGCACGAGGTGTCGAGCAACAGAGGTACGATGCTGTCTCCCAAATTGGCGGATAACAGAAGTCTCGACGTCGCTGGTAGGAGCAATAAAGCAGCAGAAGACGATGCGAACACATCATGGGAGACGTTCTCCAAGACGATTCCAGAGGTGATGCTCCAGAAGCGGGACACTGATTGGCGGAGCGGTCCGATGACGGCGCCCATGGACGGGATACCTACACCAGTCAGTCCTCCCAGTAAATTGACAACTAGACCAGAGTCGTATTCTGGTCAAACGCCCCGAAAGGAAAAGCGGTATTCCATGATGTTTGCCTAAGCGTAATACACATTGTATGTGACTATCGGTAGCATTGCAAAGAGGGGCTTGGATAAATACAAAAATGTCGTGGAACCCATGGACCGGAGACTAATAAATGATAAGTCGTGTTCCGGTCACATGTGGAGTCTATGTTATATTAAGCTCTGATCATACTCATGCTCTGCTCATCTGAGAACAGTTCATTCGTCCTTCGTGAACGCGGATTGCTGTCGCCATTTCTCGCCGTAACGTAGAATCAGTACAGGGATGATCGCAAGAACCAAGCTCAGTGCACCGAGGCAAGTAAAACCCCACCCGTATCCAAGAAGCTCGGCCAATGGGGCCGTCGTGAGTGGTAGGAAAGTACCCGCTAGACATCTCGTGACAATAACGCCTGTCATCGCAGACGCCGAGAAAAGACCACATGCGTCCACGATGTATGCCTGAAGCGGAACAATCGTAAGAAGGATTGAGAGGTCCAATAGACCCGCCGCAACAAGTAGCAGCGGTACTGGGAGTCGGAGTTGAGCTATCCATCCATACGCAGTGATAGTCAGGGGAAGCGCGAAGCCACCGAGTATAGCCAGAGGAAGTCGATACTCAGGCTTACCCTTCGCATCG
This sequence comes from Parastagonospora nodorum SN15, assembly GCF_000146915.1. Lineage (NCBI taxonomy): Eukaryota > Fungi > Ascomycota > Dothideomycetes > Pleosporales > Phaeosphaeriaceae > Parastagonospora > Parastagonospora nodorum. The sequence goes on along the minus strand of NW_001884550.1, from coordinate 850,551 downwards.
TCAGACCCACGAAGCTTAACGTAGATCCTGTCGAGGCCGAAGTTGCAGCAGATGACAGCCAGAAAAGAGCCGAAACCTGGGGAAATGGTGAGTAATTGGCGACAACAAGCTTATTTTCAAACTTACTCATCGACAGGAAGGCAGATCCAACCTGTGCGGGTGTAAAATTATACTCCTCCTCCAGGACTTGGGGTAAAGAGATACACATGACATAAAAGTAGCTGAATGCGATAGATGCAAAGAGCGACAACAGCATCAAGACGCTTGATCCGAAGAGCACTGAGAACGGGCGGGTGGCGGAGTGCCAGATCTTCAACGCACTTTCCCGCTTGCTCGTGACCTTGACAACATCAAATTCGCCACTTTCTTGCTGTATCTTCCTGACCCTACGTCGCAGAATGGCCATCTTGTACGTCTCTTGAAAGCAAGTGAGGAACAAGACCTCGCACAGAATAGCCAAGCCGGCCGCCATGTACATCACCTGTCTCCACCCGAGAGTCTGCGCAATTGCACCACTGATTGCCGGGGCAATAGCGCCTCCAATGAGTGGTGCAAGCATGATTAGACTCATCGCGCTCCCTCTCTTCTCGCTCTCGAACATGTCGCCGATGATCGCCGGATTGAGTACGTTGGCGGCAACAGCAATACCCGTCAGCATACGTGCTGCAATGAAGATTTTGGAAGACTGCGAAGTGGCAGCGATGAGAGTAAATAGAATGAAAAAAACGTTGCATCCATGCATGACGGGAGCACGACCGACGACTTCAGACAATGGGGCGTTCAGAAGAGGTCCAGCGGCTTCGCCCAACTCCCAGATCGTCACCAGTAGTGCTGATGTCGACGAGGAAGAAGAATGGCCGTCAAGATCCTCGACGATTCGGTTCGCAATTGGTACGACGCCGATGCATGTGAAAGTTCTGCTATGCGTTAGCTTTGGTGCTTCAAGACGACTGTATTGTCTTCAAAAAAAGACCGAAAAAAAGTGTAGACGAATGTGAACTTCTGGGACGCGATGCCACACGATCGGTGCACGCCACACGAAGGAAAGGAAAAGTAAAGAGGTACACCGATAATTGAGGAAGTTGAAGATGGAGTGGCGACGAGGGTCATGCAATCGAGAAACACAACCGGTACATACACTGTAAATGCCATGCTAGCAAGCAACAGCACGATGCACCATTTGAATGCGGGACTCCAGTTCCTCGGGTCCTCTGGGTCCATAGGCTCAAAGTCCAGAATGACTTCATCATGCTTGGTATCGTCTTCGGTGATTTGCCTCAGCAAAGGCTGTTCCTCGTCGGGAATTGACATAGTAAAGAAATCTTGGTTAAATGTGGATGGTGGTAAAATGAGGGCGGAGTACCAGAGGTAAGTATGTATAGTCGGAACTTTTTTTCGACTCATTGCCCATCCTTGCCATAGGTGGGCAAGCGGCGCCCTTGTCTACCACGCCCTACATCGCACTAGCGCAAAGACGGCTTTATCAGCACGCATCTGTACCCCACTATGACTGATTGAACTTGTGTTCGTCGGCCAACATCACTTCACCTGTTCAATTTTGTTGTACATTTTAACTTTGAGGAGTGAGGATGGAATAACTACGAATGAGGTGGTGACGGCAGAGGAATTTGATCCTGCATACCATGAATGCTTCTTCTACGACCGTTTATAGCCGAGGTGGGTCTCATTGGCGCCGACGACTCACGCCATCGCTCATTGAAATTACGGTGCGATGAAGGCCGAATGCGCGCGGTCTTTCCCAAATGTGACTTCAAGCACGCATCTGATAATCAACGAAACCTGGTTTTGTGTCTCTAGCTATTAGCTTTTCACTATCTCAACATCCTGCCTGCACAACTGCAGGTTATTAGATATGAAGGAACACTGACAGTGGCACCTCATAGCCGGAAGCTACATGAACTGTTACCAAGGCTGTGTGTACAGATTCAGACCATCAGATGTGCTGCTTATATTTCGATCCTAGTCATGGTTGGAGAACCTGTAGTACACTAAATCATGGTCCGATTTGTAGGTAAATGATTTTCATTCATTGCTGTGAGAAACCTCACTTCAGTATCGGCTGCGACGTGCTATCATCCTCATCCTTCCGTCGTCTTGCGAGACCGCTATCTCCACTACGCGCAGCAATCATTCCGGAGGCGCCCAACTCAAGTTGCAGTGACGGACTCTGGGCTTCCACATTGACATACACTCCCTTGGTTTCAACAAGTTGAAGCTCGACATCAGAGCTCCCGTCATCACTGGTGGGACTCGGCGACAGCCTTTGTGTTTGATCCATACCATCTTGAATCCCTCCAAGTCCAATTAGACCATCAACGTGCCGCAATGCATCGTAATCCTTCGCAGTTACTGGACCTATCGGAGGCAATAGTCCTTCGTTACCAAGATTTGCTCCAATTCGAGCTATTGCCATTGCGTCCAGGGCTCCGGACCACGTAGGGACGTGATAGATGTAGTAAGCAAGATAAGCAAGGCCAAGGAGCTGCAGTGCTATTACAAGAGACAACGTTATGACTGCAGCCTTGCCTAGCACAGGCTTCTGCACCTTCATACCTGGTGAGGAACGAATTATACGACCCTCATATCCTTGGTCGGTTTCATCTCTTGCAGCCACGTCCGGCGAGTAGAAGGTCAAGAGTGCTCGATTGGCAGCGAACAGGCTGACTTGCAATAGAGATTCGACCGTCGCCATGACGTTCCTGTCCACATCGCGCTGAATCGGTGCAAATTTCCTGACCCATGCGTGTATGACTCCTAGCCAGTCGGATTGCTGTGTTTCAAGCCCGCGAAGAATATTTTGATAGTTCAATCTGCAGAAATCGGATGTGCGGTAGTCAGAGTAACTTGAACGGACGAGTCCGAAAGGCATTCCTGCACACGGCTGATGCCATGATACCGTAGTTCGGTCTTTTGCAGATTTCCAGGTCATGTTTGCAGTATATGCCACTGCGTTGTGGATCCATGAGGTGTTTCCAAACAGCGCGATTGCAGAGGTAGTCAGTGGTCCTGATACTCGCCATTCACCGGACAGGCTAGCTCCGCGAAAGAATGGTTGAGGACGGTCTTCTCCTTCATAGTCATCCCTAAACTAATTAGCGAGGATGAGGAACAGCTTCGGCTTGCGTACATTTCAGATGGTATGAATCCGTTGTAGTAATCTGTCTCGACCCAGTCGTTGGAATTTTCTTCCATTTGGTCGCGACTCGGCCACTGCGTCAGCAACGGGCTGTAAGTGTTATTGTTGTGTGAGTTCCCCAGTCCAAAATAGGCTCGCGTCGTTCTTGCTTCGCATCGGATTGTCGCATTGACGGGTATTTGCCCTTCGTTAGGATTCGCGATGCTCACATCACCGTCCCATAGATCCAGATAGAGTTCCTCGATAATGTCTTGTCGGTTCCGCGACTTGGTCCATGGAAAGGCGCCAACTTCACCAGGTACGCAGACTCGGATGCTAGTTTCGTTCGACTTTCGTATGTCGGTAAAGAAGGGCATTTTCCCCGGACAATTGGACGGGAAAGATGTGCGTTCGATTGATTTGCACTGCACGGAGGAATTGAATCTCATTGCGTGCTGACGCAAAACCCCGGTAGTCGAATTAGTGGGAATCGCCGCGACAAAGAATTCCGGCATTTCATAGTCATTGTATGGGTTGGTAAAACCTGAAAGCCAGGGCTTTAGCGATTTGTAGTATGTTTGTCCGTTAGCCTTAGACACCCTCCATGCATCTGCTGGCATTTTGTCGTTCCACAAGTTCGGCTGCTCTGCATCAAGAGTGACAGATGCAAGATCGGATCCCAAACGCTGCAAGAACGGCGTGTGGTATATGAGCGCCATTCGTGCGGGCTCGATATCGACGCCAATTGGTTGATGGGCAGGTGGATAATTGCCTTCGCAATGTGTTGCATTGGGGGACATATACTGATATCCAACATCACTACATGTCGTGACGGAAGTTCCTTCCATGTGGACCAGAATTTGGTAAAGTGGTTGCTGGAGTGCGCCAAGCAGGATCAAACAGACCGCAGGGAGAAGAAATGATCCTCCCCATTTCGCGCCTGGGGTGGATTGATCTGGCTTTGAACGCATCGACCGATATATGGTAGCAGCATTGGTCCAACCTCGATCAGCGAGCGCAAACAAATCCTGCACACTGAGAAATTGTCCGGAGCCAGTCCGTTGGCAAAACACCACTGCTGCTTGAGTGAGCAGTGTGGAAAGGACTGGAATGGTAATCAACCCAGCTATGGAGTTGAGGATATCGACAGCATTCTTCCAACGGCGTAGGCTGCGCAACTCGCTGTCAGAAAAGCCCTTTTGGTAGATGTACGACGATGCGTTGACCGGCCTTTGCGCAAGGATGCAGGTCAAAATCCACGGTAGAGTAATAAGCGGAATATAGACGATAAGTAGCCCAGAAAGTCCGCGAGCGACGCTTCAATGGTTGTGAGTTTCGAGTTTCGAGATTGTCGAGGAACGCATCAGCCCTGTTACTACCGGTCATCCATCGGTTGTGTTCCACCATTCCAGCGTTTGGCCCAGGTGAAAAGATCACAACTCCTCGATCTCAAATCACTGGATAAGTGTACGACACACGAGGCGCCATTAGTTTTATCACGACATTTTAGTCCTTCAAGGACCCTTGTATGTCTTAGGCCCACCAAGCCTCAAATCTCATTATCCGACTTGGCAATTAGGCCTCCCAAATAGGCGTTTGAGGAGCCTCAAAACGTGCAGAAATTACACCAATCCAATGGTTTCAGCGCATGCAGCAGGATGCAAGGCAGACTTACTACAGCTGTTCTGTTAACCAAGGGCTTCGAGCCTAACCTTCTTTTGTAAAAAACGAGGCTGTGGTACTGGTGTGCGGCATAAATCCTGTTAATCGTAGCCTGAATGCTGGCCAGTATTCAGGACCATTTTGTAACCAAGCCACGTCGAAGCCTTCGCCACGAATCCGGCACTGATCTGCCTCTCGCACACAGAACAAATTCCAGACACAGTTTAATTATTGATAACTTTTCATTACTAATATGTCTAATTTACAAAAAAAACTGCATCAAATTCTCTAAGCCCCAATAGCCTGAGGATGCCAGAAAACGCTTTGTGGATCAACCTGCTTCTTTAATGCTGCTAACCGCGAGTATACCGCGTCTCCATAGTACAGTTTGTGCGCCGTCGCAGCATCATAACTCGGATCCACGTAGTTTAGATACGCACCAAATTTGGTCTGCGGCTGCGCGTTGATGATGGCACTGTTGATGCCATTGATGAAGTCGACAGAGTTGCCGCCATAGCCCCAGTTTTGCAGCACCCAGAGGCTATCGCGGTCGTTGTAAGCTGCGAAGTTGGTATCCTTTGAGTTGATGGCGCTGCCTGGACCGCCGTAAAGATTGATGATCATGTAGTAATCCGTGCCATCTGCAGTCTTTAGATAGTCGTACAGGGCATCCATCGTGTTGGAGGCGAGGCCGTCGGATTCGGGCACTGTCACGGACTTTGCGAAAAAGTCGTCGTGCACATCATAACCGGTGACGGAAGTCTTGAGAGTACTTTCGCCTGATAGCTTGACAAGGTAGTCGTACCAGTTCATCGACTCGACGGTTGCGGTTGAGGAGGGAAGGCCGCGCAGAAGCTCGGTCTTGACCTTCGAGTTGAAATCTGCAACGCTGCCAAAGTAGGCGCCGCTGAGACTGAATGTGCCGTACCCATCAAGGTAGATACCAAAGGAAATTTTGTCGTCGACAACTGAAGCGTTTTTGGCAACGTCCTGAAGGTGGAGGAAGGTGTTGGTGAACTTGGTCTTCGAATCGAACACGCCAGCGAAGGGAAATGCGAAGTAGGTAATGCTTGCTGGCGCTGGGCGAGTTTGCAAATAGAACGTGGTAACGATACCAAAAGAATCTGCAGCACCACGCACAGCCCAGTAAATATCGGGATAGGCTGTTGAAGTGGCTTTGATGAGTGTGCCATTCGCAAGGACAACATCGGCTGCGACAATCTGGTCCATGGCAAGACCGTAGTTGCGTGAAGTGGGACCGTAGCCACCGTGTGTGTAATGGCCTCCAATGCCAACACCAGGGCAGGTACCATGAGAAATAGATGCCTTGCCTTGGTTCCAGAGGGCATCTGCGAGGTTGCCAAGACGAACACCTCCGCCGACTGTGGCAATCCCGGAAGACGTGTCAAGCTGAACTGTCTGTAGTGACTGAAGGTTAATGCTCATGGATCCGTCCTTGCCACCCAACCCGGTGCTCGAATATGAATGTCCGCCAGACTTTGCCTGGACTTTGAGGCCGGATTTCCCTGCACATACCACGGCATCTTGGACGTGTTGGTTGGTCGTTGGGAGTACAACCACCGCTGGGAAGAACGGAAGGCGCGTGTTGTAAGGCTCAATCAGATCGGCGTACTCAGCATCTGACGTCATCTTGTAGGGTACATTTTTGTCATTCAGACATTGCAACGCCAACGAAGCGCCAGAAGCAGAAGGCGGCGTAGCTGGACGTGTCGAGCTTGGGGCGGCTGTTCCTTCACAACGGCCGAATCCTGCTTGACACGACGAGGCCCCGCAGTATGCTGAGGTGCTACCACACCAGCCACTCTTCGAGCAGCAATCGCCAAATTCGGACCCCAGACAAGTTGCTCCGCCGTTCGAGCTACCACACGTAGCGTCTGTAGAGACTTTGGTTGTCGGCGTCGAAGCTGCAGCAGCCGATTGTAGAGTCGAGGTACGGACGGTTAGAGTAGAGCTGGTACGCTTCGTCGTAGGACTGGAATCACTACCGCTACATGTCCCGAATTGAGACTGGCATGATGAACCACAGTGGTCAATCGATGAACCACACTTGAAATCACAGTCAGCAAGTCACTAGCATTCTGAAGTAGTTTAACTTACCCAGCCATACTGACTACAGCAGTCACCAAAACCGCTGCCCTTGCACGTTACGCTGCTTGATCCGCCGCATGAACCATCTGTTGACACTTTTTGGGCCTGGGCAAGACCAAGGGAAAGAAGCCCAGCTGCGAGCGTGAGGTACTTCATAGTAGAGCTGATGTTTGAAGGCTTATGGGTCGCAGCGTGTCAGGTTGTTGCGTTGACAAAGCCCAAGGAAGGAGAGAGCCGGAACCGTGATGGTGACCGTGAACGAATTAACGTGTCGGTCGACCTGGGCGACAAAAAGCGAATGACAAGACGAGGAAAGAACGTCTGAAGTGGTAGATGAATTTTCATTAAGCACCGGAGCCATCGCTTTACTTAAGCTTACCCCCAATTCTTAGCAGCTGCTTCGTTCATGCATCGGAATCTCAATATTCGGCGGTACCCTACCCCTGTGTAGATCGTCCCACATATGTTTCCGCATTTATATCCTAATACGGGCTGATTGAATCATTGCAAGAACGATACGAGGTCTCCGTGCGACTCGGCGCGCTCAAGACACACGGCAGCGTTACATTGTGACAACACAAGAGGCTTGTGGGTTCGCGCGATGGCGTTGTGTGCGGAGGTGACGTTCTTCGTCCTTGGCGACGGCGCTTCATTGACCGAGGTGTTGAGGTGTCAGCAACTAGCGGGTGTCGCCTCCGCAGCAAATAACCGTAGCTTCATGCCCTCCGTGAGCTTTTCAAAGGTCGAAACAAGAAGCCTATCAACGTTCAGTAAGCATCTTCTAGCGTGGGTTTGACCCTGCCGCTCTTTTCGCTAAACGACGTCGAGCGAGTCAGGCGGCTATATTTAGAAAGTATGGCAATGACAGGAGGAGGGTAGATCCTCGAGATTCCCACCCGAAAACTATTTAGCTTGTCAAATTGTGACATGTAAAACGGACACGTTGACCAGCCTAAGTCCATCTACATCACTTCCGACCTTCGTGCTCATCACGAGCCAATACAGCCATAGCATGATCGAAGTTCGCACATGCACCAATTCAGCAAATTGTGAAATATCGTGGGTCCATTAATTATTATCGTCAACTATAACTGTGCACCGGACAAGCCGTCCCTTGACCTGTCGACTGAATACCTATGATTCTGGCAATCGTGATGCCTGACAATTATTGCACACTATCCGACGCGAGAGAGCCCGAGTGCGCATGCAAATGACTGTTGAAAATAAACGACTCGGCGGCGAACGCTAAGGAAGCTACCCTTATGGCTCCATGAAACCGTCGCCCTTCAACTGACACTCGGTCTCGAGCGCAAAGCTGTCCTCCAGAGCTTGAGCTTTCTTGAATGCTGCAGCTTGGGTGACGTGGACACGTCTGCGACCAAGCGTGGTCGTGACCTCCTTTGCGTTACGCCTTTGACCATACGTCCCACCAGAGATGCATTTACCGCTGTTGCGCCACTGCGCATCTGCAGCGGCTTTCCACTGCGCAGTAATATCAACGGTCATCTCCGGAGTGTAGTATAGACGACAATCTGCCTCTTCATAGATGAATTGTAGTGCGATGCCAGACGTGTCGTTTCGACGAAGGCCATCGCGGTTGTTCACACCGTAGCTTGACGCGCGCGTGAAGACAAGGTCATTGTAGTAGTCCTGTCTCAGGAGCGAGTTGTTGAGCGAACGGTCATACTTGACAGCCGTCTGCGCAACATTTTGAATGTAGCTGTATGCGTAGTTGTTGACTCCCTTCACACCGCCGATAGCTTGAATTGCATTCTTGTTGCTGCGGCCTCCCATGGCGATTGTCTTTACTCCCGCCTGTTGAGTCATGAACTCGGCGAAGATCGTGCAAGTCGAAGCGCAGTAACCATCGGTGAGGATCACGATGTTTTCTGCTTTGAACTTGGGTGGCCCAGTGACGTTGGCCCATGCCCCATACCCAGTAACATTGATACCGCCCGAGAAGTACGGAATGTATACGTCGGACAAGTTCCAACGAGCAGGCGTGGTATACTTGTCGCCATTGATATCTTGAGGCCCGAACTTGTCTGACCATGAGGCGAAAGGCTTGCCATCTACGGTCATGTCGGTATGGTAGTCAAACCAGGACTGCTGCGCACCCTTGATGGTGTAGTTCAGATCAGACCCGCGAGGAGCGCGGGAAGCCATGGCACTGAAGGACTTTCCAATCAAATCAATCGCTTCTATGGCGCGGAAACGGTTTGCGCCGTAAGGGTCCTCATCGGGGAACAGCTGCTTAAACAAGTCATAGCCTTGCAAAATGGTACCTCCTCCATTGGCCTGCACGTCGACGATCAATTTTGTCTTGCCTGCCGCTAGAGCTTTCGTGAGAAAGTCTCGTGTGGTTCTCTGGAAGTCAGCCCCGGACCCCGTAGAAGCTACAAAGGTGGCAAGTTGAAGTACGGCCACGTCCTCGTAATCAGGGGCATCGATGAAGTAGCCATTGATGTTACCGCTAGGACCAGAGACGAGAGCTGGAGGGTAACCAGGTGATGCTCCGCCAGCCCCAACAGTACTGAGGCTGCTGGTCGAGATTTGCTGATTTGGGTTTGTGTTCACAGACTGGACTTTGGCAGTGCCGCTCTCCGCACCGTAGCTGAGCCACTTCCTGGCAAGGTCCTCGCCAGTCGTCACGTTGCGCAAGTTGATGAGGGTCCGGGCATAGTTTTGCATGGTGTATTCGGAACCATTGGCAAACTTAAGTGTCGTTGTGTCACCTGGGTAGACGTAGCGACCACGACCTCCTCCAGTAAACGTGCCGGTGCCGCTACCACTCGTGTAGAGGCTGACTTGCGCAAGCTCGTAGAAGACATTGTTGTACAATGCATCGCGGTCCTGTAATGATCCAAGCTGGCTCCAGTTCTCCAGCCAGGAGATGGCATCCTGGCCATCGATTTCTACGACAGGGGACGGTGTGTAGGAGATGTTCTTGTACTGAGTGCCAATGACGTCCACGTAAGCGAATACGGCAGGCAGCTGCTGACCATCCTCGGAGACAGAAACAAGGGGAACTGGACGTCCCCAAGTAAAGATTTGGGCTACAATATCCGGGATGTAGGTGAAGTGGCCATCGTGAGCTGATTGGATCAGGATGTACAGCGCCCAGCCAAAGTCGTATTCGGTCTTGAAATTGCCGGCGTCGATGTCGCTATCGATCCGATCTAAGCCAGCAATAACGTCGACAGGAGGCTGCACCTTCTGAACATACTCCGCAGGCGGGTTCTTGAGCTGAACGAGGGTGCTCTGCCAGTTGATGTAGGGGCGGATGCTAGCGATGAGCTTCTTGCCAGAAGTGGCGTTGAAAGGGACACTGTCAAGGCAAGCAAAACTAAGTCCTGCGGGGACCTGAGTATTTACTACTGTGGTGCCGTCGCCGTACATGTACTGCGAGACCTGAGCGCATGGTGCTGAAGACGTGCCATTGTCTTGTCGGGCCTTGATGGGCAGTGTGCGGGACGGCTCGACCGGAGAGGCACCAACGAGTGAGGTGAGTCCCGCGAGGGCAACAAACTTGAACGCCTTCATGACGTAAGACCAGCAAGCGCGATTGAGCCGTGTAAAGCGAGTGGGCAGCTCAAAGAATGAGGTGGTGAGCCGTAACGATCGTGAGAAGGTCAGGTCGAGGACGAGGCAGAAACGAATGTAAGATGTCGGATGACGGTTGAGGGGCGGGAGAGATTGTTGGGTTGGAGCAATCTGCTCAGAGGCAGTTGCCTTTTGAGGTCGAAGGAAAGAGCGATAGAGGGTCACGTGTAGTGCTCCGGTATCAACAAACGGCTACTACGTGCAATCACAGCACCTTCACTCGCAGTGCGACCGTGAAATAGGTGAGCGATATCTGGTTTCCAATAAGGCGGAGATTCCCACTTGTGACAGGCTCCCTTCTCTTTCAATTAAACAAAAGACACTAGGAGGAAGGTAGTGCCCAGGTGTAAGGGCCTGACGGCTAGCAGTGACGCATGCCTAATGGGCCTGAACAGGTACAAATACTAGTGACAAAGAGCTCCATCTGTGGCACCTGACGAACTAACCGCATGTCGTTTGAGTAACAGCGCGTGCACTAGGATGCTCAAGCCGTGTACAAACGTGCTTTGAGAGTGTCACGCCAATCATGTTTGCGTGGGTAGCACATCAACTGCCTATATAGGAACCTGGCAGAGCAAGGGTACAGATACCAGGCGAGCCGCAAACGACATAGCCTCCGGTCAAGTGTGCGTAGTTGGGAGGTCGGATATGGCCTTCCAAGGCTGTCTTGATGAAGGCCTTGTGCAATAAGGCGAACCTCCCATGTCGCATAGCGCGTCCTCGACAAGACTTCTGTAGTGGTGAAGCACATGACGGCTTGTAACGGCTCGCGTTGGTCACCACAAAGTACCTTCGGATCCTCATGAGTGGAGTCGTCGACGCGGGTCCACCGTGGGCCCGCCAAGCTTTCACCGGCAGGTACCCGCAGTTTATCCCGGTGCCGGCTCAACCATTGACTTCCATCTTTTTGCGAAGATCGCATGCATCACACCCACCAACATGCCTGCTGTGCCACACTCACGCTGAGCTGCCAATAGTTACTCTTCCGGCACAGTCACAGCCTTTGCCATGTCCAAATGCGCGGGACGGATAATTGAGGAGGCAAGCGTTCTTGCCACCATTACCATGGGACAATTAGGCGGACTACAGCAATCTGGGAACCAGTTATGCGAGATGCCCATTTGATTGCGATAGGCCCCTGCCCTGAGCAGATCGCCGTCCCCTGCTTGCCACGGCTATGCGTACATTCGTCCGACAGACTCGGGGTGTCACCGTGTTGTTAGGCGAGCCATGAGGCAGAATGGCGTGGCAGCCACGCACCAGGAACTCTCCTTGCTTTTGACAACGAGATCCAGCCACCCAACAACAAGCACCACGAGAACCGTTTGGCGCTTGCTATAAGCTTCGGTGAAACCCAAGGGCTGGGCGTGGTACCGTCCCTTAGCAACCTCACACGATATGACCGCCTGGTCACGTTGTTCGAACCCGGCAGGTCGTCACTGTAAGTTAGCGCCGTGGAAAAATCCCCTTGCTGCAGCGCTCGGCGCGACACTGCACGCCTGAACGACCATCAAGAATTTCCTGGACATCCTTTCGTGCTTGGATAGTGAAAAGTTTGGCGATGATTGTGGGACGTTTGAAATACCAGACATTTAGCAACTTTTAAAGCATAAGTTTCCGAAATGTTTGCGGCCAAGATCGCATTGCAAGCCCTGGCATTGCGCAAAGACGGCGAGTATTTCGCTCCTCCAAGCTCGTCACAAATCTACTCGTGTTACGTCAGGACCTTGCTGCTGATCGATCTGTCACTTCATCTGCGGCTTCAGCCACAACGCATCTCGATCTCTACCGTCGCATATGTGCAAGGAGCCGCGAAATCTACGATCAAGGTAACCGATGAGAGCCAATAATTGCCCAGTTCACTAGTGATGATAAATTTAACAAGGCGCGATATATATGAGGTAAAAGCTAAGGTTGCTCGAATGCAATTTATACAACAATACGAACCGTGGCTGTGGGGAAACGCCCCTGTAATACTACACACAAACGAATCTACGCCTTGGGTACGATATGCCCCTGATTTTTGCCAACCTCCTATAGACGTGCTAGAGATGTACACTATTAACGATGTTCCAGACAGACCGCACGGTACGCCTTGATATGCGCAGAGCACAGATCGAAGCCTGTACTTCTACTCAATCAACCGTTGTATCTTACGGTCCTCTTTCACCATGGCACCAACTCCCATTCTTGCGAGAGCATTATATCCTCAATTCCATCCTCTCATCAACAAATGTCGCATTGGCACCACCATGGTGCTGCTTCTCATTGACGAGCGCGTTGTACTGCCACATTTGTCAGCACAGTATCACACATGTCATCACACTGTCATCACATACCTTAAATCCAAAGTTCAAGCACAACGCAACTGCCAGTCCCACACATACCACCAGGGGTCCCGTAATGGCATCAAAGTCCTTGGGACTGCGCTCCGTAATCAACTTCATCCGGTACATGTACATGCCGTAGCCCCAGGCAAGTGTGAACGCTGCGACGCAAGTGTACACAACGGCCAGGGCGCGCGCAATGTTGTTTCCCTCACCAGCGGCGTTGTACAGGCCTAGGGACAGCGAGGCTAGCAGAACGCTAACGTGCTGCCACTTTATGAACGTCCGTTGGTTCGCGAGCCAGACTTTGGCCTCAACACGCACAGGCCCTTGATCTTTGATCCAAATGCCGGGGTCGCGAATGCCAGGAGGTAATTGGATCTTGTTGCGTTGCTTGCGTGCGTACTTGGAGGTAGAGAAGGAGGGGAAGAGAGAGCCAAGACCACTAGCCTTGCCCATTCTGGGGCCATTATCCTCGTCGGAATCGACATCCTCTGCTGTGCGGTCACCATTCTCGTGCTGTGCTTGTGAGACGTGGGAAAGATGTGAACCCACAACTGGCGCCTTCACGACGGGTTGCGAGTGTGCTGCTGAGCTTGCGTTCTTGGGTGCCGAGCGTGCGCCAGCTGGTGTGCCTACGGGTGATGAGATTGAAGGACGGTAACTTGGGCTCGCCCGGGCGCCGAAGAGTGAGCCCACTGCGAAGTCGTCTTCCGCAGCCTTGCGCTTTCGCTCCTGCTCCTCATCGAAGGCTGTCTCCGGCTCTTTGCGGATGTCGTTGTCGACTTCGCTGAGCCAGAAGGGGAATGTGTTGACGTTGTCCTCGAAGAGCTTCGCAACACCTTGGACGAATTTTGAGAAGCGAGGCGACTCCTTGACCAAGTGTGAGTCTGTGAGGTCCTCGATCCATTCGTACTTCTTGGTGCCCTTGATCTTGATCTCGAGCAGAGCATATGGGAACTTGTGGATCTCGCCCTTCTTGATGGACTTGAAGGGAAACTCCATGTTGCCGTTATCGATGTCACGTCTGTGCCAGTCGTCGGGATCACGGCACGGTCTGTCCATATCCAAGGCATCTTCGCGAATCAAGGCGAGGTTGGTATCGAGGGAGATGCGGATGCGGTCGTCGCCCGGGAACTGGAACGCGGTGCGAGTGTAGTTGGCTCGCAGCACAGGCTGGAGCTTCTGGTCCTTGACAAAGCTCTGAATCTCCGTGACTGCCTTCTTGAGCTGGTCGACATCCTTCTGGTTCTTGTTCGGTCGGTACTCCAGCTTCTCGATGCTCTTCTCCATGTGGTACTTGTCCTGCAGGAAGGCCTGGACGTATTTTGCTTTGATGGGGAATCTGACCTCTTCGGCGTCGTCGCCCTTCTTCATCATCTTCTTTTCGAACATGATCTCTGGCTTCTCGCTCAGCTGGCCAAACCACCTTAGCCTCAGCGAAGCAGCGTCTGGCTTGCTGTTGACCTTGTCCGTATACAGGGAGAAGTTGGGGTTGTCAAAGTAGATGGAAGTGATTGTGGGGTCGCGTTGGTTGCCCTCGGCGATCTTGGACGACTGCGGGTTGTAGACGAGGACGGGGAGGCGGCGGAGAATGACCGTCTTGACTTCGAAGAGGTTGTCCATGTGGACCCAGACTGCGGCGGTTAGCTGGAGTATGCGACTGCAGATGGCTTCGACTTACACTTGAGAGAGCGGAAACCCTCGCCGCCGGCGGTCTCCTCGCTGAAGGACAAGGACTCCTTGGCCTTGCCGTCGAGGCTCTGGCGGACGAAGGAATACAACGCAGAGAGGCGGTAGAGCAGCGGCGAGGCATCCTCGGTGTGCAGCGGGCGCTTTGTTATGCGCGCGTCGATGAAGGGCCGCAGCTTGTACGAGACGCCGCGAAGCTTGTCGTGCTTCTTGGTCGCCTTGATGACGGCGGTGAAATTCAGCCTACTAAAGCCCTCGAGCTCCTTGGTCTCCTGGGTGATGCTGTCGAGCTCCCGCAACACGTCCTTGAGGAGCTTCTCGCGGTCCTCTTTGCTGAGCTCCTGCTTCTTGCTCGCGTCGCCGGCTTGTGCAAACAAGCCCTCGCCCTCGTCGTTCTTGTTGTCGCTGTCCTTGCCATCCTCCTTGTCCTGCGTCTGGATGCCTATGGCCAACGGCTCCAGCTTCTTCTCGCAGGCCGAGGTGCGGTCGCGCAGCTTCTGCGAGATGTCCTGGATGAAGGTGTGTACCTTCTCCAGCTGCACGTTGGCAAGCTCATTCACAAACGCCTCCTCGTCGTCGTCGGTCCACGTCTCATCGTCTTCGTTGTCCTTGAGGAGCTTCTTGAGCTTGTCATAGTCGACGTACTTGTCCTTCCATGGTGCATACACGCTCTTGCGCAGGGTGGTGCCGAACTTCATCGTCGTGTGTCTGCGCTAGATGTGGTAATAGCTGGCGGTGCAAGGGAAGGAAGTAACACCAACAATTGCAGGCCAGTAGCAATAGCGGATGTATTCCAAGGGAGGTCCAGCGAAAGAAAAGGTCTTCACCACGACGCAAGAAGCTGTCGAAGCTGTGGATGCGCGACTGGGTAGAGCTTCCTCAACCAATGCCCAGCCAATGACGGCGCACGTGCAGCCGACTTGTCGCGTTTCGTCATAGCTGCGCACGGTCGTCCGCAATCCTAGCATCTTGGAAGCAAGCATTTCTAGCAACTGCATCTCTCACGACATTCTTGCTTCACCGAGCTAACGTCAAGCCTAGCATGGCAAGAAAAGGACATGACATACCAGTCCATCCAAAGCTCCCCGATCCCCTCCAACTGCCAAACTGCAGGACTCACGCTCGCAAGCCTAACACCCTGACAAGGGTACCTGTTCATGCCTCGGCGTTAACGAGGCTAATCTGTCTGTTGCACGGCGACGATGCAGCACGGTCTGTAAACCTTCAGCGAAATAGCCAATCTTTACACTTGTAAACAACCACCTCACAAGCGTGTTCCCTGCTTTAGTAGAATGAGAGCATCTCTCTCGTAAGCCTCCCCCTATCGACCGGTTCATTGATTATATCACTAGGCCAGGACGCGCTATCTTGACTCCGTGGAGAGACAGACTTTACGCATTAGTGGGAGATATCACTGATTTCTCCCTCGTTAATTATCCCGATGCGATTTCTCGAAGTCGTCTTCGTCTTCAGGTGCAATATGGATGACAAGTTTGTTGCACAAGTCGCACTCATCAAACTAAGAGTCCGATATGCAACACCTTTGCTACGCGGCATGAACAGTATGCGAGACTCCAGTTTCTGCGAGGTATTGGCTTGTGATGTGTTGTTATCCTGATCGCAAATACCGAAGGATGCTCTGATACCTTTTGCGACAAGACCAAAGCTTCATCGAAACGGCTCGAGTAGGCATTGATACGTTTGCAGTTAATCAGACTCAACTGTGTGGAGGCTAATTGCTGTAGAGTGAGGCATAGGGTAGGCCCCACATTGCCAGGCTCATGGGATTGCACCACACCGGCACATCGTGGTAGCCCTACAGTATCGAGTGCTCACATGCAGGTTGTATATGATGGCAATATGTTACTTCTTACATTTCTGTGCCAAGTTACGATAGCTGCCCGAAACTCCTTGTTGAGACGAACGTGCAGGCGTCAACAAACGAGGGCTTCGTCATTTCATTCTTGGCAGGAAGATGTGTATCATACATGTCTACCTACATCCGATGGGCATCTCGGCCATCCGAACAGAATCGACAAACTTTGCCACATAGACCAATAGCACGAACTTCGAGGTATTCTCAGTACGCAGCGAACTTTTCTCTGTGCCAAAAATGAACTGGTACACGATACTTTCCCAAGCCGGGCTGGCTCAAGCAGCATTACGATTTGGGTGCAGCAGTGTTTCTATACAGCGTTTGGATCCTGTGGTACAACCTGGGTCAATCCCTTCAGCACATGTTTGTTGCCCAAGTACAAAGAGCCGATCTTGAACTGACATCGATCGCAAGGTGCACCAGATCGTTGGTAAGCTAGATTCAGCTCCGTACAACGACACGTGTACTGACCTAATCTTAGGTGGCAATGCTTTCAATGCAACGATGACTGGTGACATTGGGGAGAAGGGCTCTTGTACTACTTGTGTTTACACCGAAGGTGAGCTGCTTCAGGCCTTGCCAAACTCTAGCGCTAATATTGAGTTGAGACTTTTCCAATTACTGGACTGCTGCGATGTACTTCAAGCATGAGAATGGTTCATACAAGCGCGTTCCAATCTATCCGAACGCTCAACTCGGTACGTGCATCAAGCGGAGCTGCAAGAGAGAAAGCTGTATGTTGATATTTCCAGGATATGAAGGCCAGGATGCAGCTGATATAAATGGCGGGATGACCATCTACTACACTCAGAAAGACTTCAATAGCTCAGACCTTGACAACCACATCACTGCATTCCCACCCGTAAGTAGTGAAGTCCTGCGCGAAGCTTTGCTAACATGATTCAGGGATTCCGCATGACCGTTGGAAACCCAGCAAACTCCGCACAGAACGGTACTCGAAATGGTCTCGCATATACATGCCTCCAAACAGTCCTCACTCGCGGTTCTGAAACTTTGGATTTCCCCACCAAGCCTTGTCCCGCAGGCATCATGGGTACAATTTCACACTCTCACAAATCTTCGGACAGCTACTGACTTTACTCCAAGCCATCCATCACTTCCCGTCATGCTGGGACGGTAAGAACCTAGACTCGCCCGATCACCAATCCCACATGTACAATACCGATCCCGGCCACTTCCGACCTGCCTCTCCCTGCCCATCCTCTCACCCCATCCGCATGCCGCAGCTAGCATACGAAACACTCTGGAACACGACGGCTTTCGCGGACATGTGGCCCAAGGATGGCTCGCAGCCGTTCGTGTGGAGCTACTCGGACCACAAGGGATACGGCACGCATGCGGACTACATGTTTGGGTGGAAGGGAGACAGCTTGCAGCGTGCGATGAACGACAGTTGTATGTTTCATGGTTGCGGGAGCCCGGGAGTACAGGGGGTACTGAAGACGCAGACCGTGGAGGAGATGAACAAGTGTAGTGTACAGAGCACGGTGGAAGAAGATGTTGACGGGTGGTTGGACCATTTACCTGGTTATGAGATGGAGGTCTGAAGAACGGGGATCTGAGCGGCCTTGATAGCGAGGCGGAAGCAGCTCTCAGGTATGCGCATCGCTAAACACATGTACAAACGTATATAACAGAATAAAACTGTACAGAACGGGTAGAAAATACACTACAACACGGTGGTACAAAGCTTCCAAAAAGGGTCTTTAATACCTTCGGCTTCGGCTCTCCACCTCCCGACCAAAAGTATGTATCTTGCGTTCATGTCGGATCCTTCAGTGATTTCCTTCGAGTCGGTCATCAGTTCCGAAGTACGAGGCGAAGATGCCGACACTTACGCCACTCAGATTGGCTATCGATTGGTCTACGTTATAAGTTGTTTAACTGACAGCATCATTGCTAGTGGGGACAAATATGCCACAAGCATGCAGCTTTGCGCAAGCAGGCTAGCGCTTCGAACCAAACACGATACAAAGAGGTGTTAACGTTGACTCGTCTATTTCTGTAGGTGGACTAGATAGGTGGCCTGAATTCGATAGGTTCAGCCCGTGGGACTACATGTAGGCTCAATGCGCCCCTAAAGTGCGCCTGGATCCGTTGCCTCTCGCCTTCTATACCCATTGACGTCTGATAAACGCCCTGCTTTGTCGAAATAAAAAGCGCAACTACCAAAGCTCACACCCGTTACAGAATGACATCTTTTCTGATACGAGACGTGCGCGTCTTCACCGGCGAGTTCACGATCGAATCCGGATTCGTCTTGGTTGAGAATGGCAAGATCAAAGCAGTCGGACCTAATTCTGGGACACCACAGCTTGCCATCACTACGTACTCGAAGCCTGGCCATACTGTGTTACCAGGTCTGATTGACTGCCACGTACATGCCGACAGGGCCGATCCAGTAGCATTACCTCAAGCCTTACGTTTTGGTGTGACTACTGTTTGCGAAATGGGAAACGAGCTGGAAAATGTTCTCAAGCTCAGACAGCAAGCCTTGGAGCCAGATACTGCGTCCTACAAGACAGCAGGGCAGGCAGCTACCATTGAAAACGGATGGCCCATCCCCGTCATCACGGCGTACGATTCGAGTCCAGAAACACTGGCCGCCATCGCAACATGGCCCAAACTGACCGACCACAAAAGCGTGATTGAGTATCTCGACTGGGCCGGGAAAGAAATACAGCCAGACTACATAAAACTGATGCACGAGAGCGGCAGGGTAATGGGCCAACAACTCAGCCAGCCCACAGTCGAACTCCAACGCATCATCGTCTCGGAAGCTCGAGCGCGCGGATACCTGACCGTCGCACACGCGACTTCGTTGCAAGACACCCTCGAAGTGCTTTCAGCGGGCGTCAACGGCCTGACGCACACCTTCTGCGACCAGCCAGCTACGCAGGAAGTCATCGACGCATACAAGCAGAACAACGCGTGGGTCAATCCCACCCTGGCCACAATGGGCAGCTTGACCACCGAGGGCAAAGACCTGCAGCATCAGTTCGCACACGATCCGAGGATAACGGGCTTAATTGATGATGACAAGATTGGCAATATGTGCAGGTGTATGGCATTTGCAGCTGAGCGTGGCAAAGTCGAATTTGCGTATGAGAGTGTGAGGGCGTTGAAGGATGCGGGTATTGATATTCTTTGGTGAGTTTGTGAAACCGCTTGTGGTATACTCCCGACGGGTGGGCAGCCTGACATGTTTGCAGTGGCAGCGACTCGGCAGGACCAGCCCAAGGTACCGCGTTTGGGCTCTCAATGCACCATGAGTTGTATCTTTTTGTGCATCAAGTCGGCATGACACCGAGCGATGCGCTTCGCTCGGCCACGAGCGTTGTTGCGAAGTGCTTCAAGCTCGACGATAGAGGGAGACTGGCAGAAGGTCTCAATGCTGATATGTTGCTGGTGGAGGGAAATCCACTGGAAGATATCTCGGCGACCTTGAATATTCGCGGTGTCTGGCGAGAAGGGAAGATGTGTAGTGCGCATGCGGAGAAGCTGTAGTAGGTCATGGTATATTGTGAGGAACAAGGCCAAATTGTCGCCTTCATTTCCACCGTTTCGCATCACAGTACTAGCTCCGTCTTCATGTACATGGTACACTGCGGTAGACCATCCACTATGTCCAGGCGGCGTTTAAATAGGGAAGGGCTGTCTCCCAGTGACTCTGATGATGTAGTCGTCCGGCACTGTACTTGTCTCTGCCAATTAAAGTCTCCACACGAGAAGCGATGTCGTCTAAAGCTTGGTATAAAAGCAGGACTCTTGCCAAGGGGATCTTGATGATCTCCGACCCATCTAGTTGGCACCTGTTTACCACTGGCCCCATATGAAAGCAGCCACAAAGAAAGATGATGTAGCATTGATCGAAATGATCTCAAAACTCATCTTCGAGACTCATATGTAGTCCGTTTACTCTGTATACTCACTGTATCCTTCCTTTCTTTTTACCGCATCGAGATACCCTGTGACTTCTACAAGATTTGCTGCAGCCCAACTCGCACTTTGTGCGACATCAATGTATCATGTAAGATCCGTATATGCTATTTTCCCGCACTAGCCCATTTCCTCAGACTCGATCATCCGCATCGAAATCTCCACCCGCCGAGTCCTGCCCGGGATTGACCTGCTCATAGTCGAAGAACTTGACGAAGTGATAGAATCCCGCAGCTAACGCAGCGCCAAGAAAAGGACCAACCCAGTAGATCCAATGATAATGATTGAATTGCGCCGACGCCACAGCCGGACCGAGGCTGCGTGCTGGATTCAGCGAGCCACCGGTATAAAAGACGCCTTCCACCAGTCAGTATTGCTTCCAGAAAAGCATAAGAGTTTGAAGACGTACCACCCATCATAGCCACGAATAACGCTAGTCCTATGCCGATAGGTGCAATGAACGTATCCTTGCTCTTCTCCGCGGCCAGCATGAGCACGACGAAGACTAGTTCCGCAGTCATGAACATCTCGATGAAGACGCCTTGGGCGACGCTCGTGTTTGGGGAAAGGGACGTGATCGTGGCACTGATGTCGCCCGGCACCATGGCATTTGCGATTGCAGCCGCGCACATGGCTGCCAAGAGTTGTGCTGGGAAGAGACAGAGGCCTCGAATGGGAGGCAATGCACCAGACAGAACTAGGCCAAACGTCACCTGTGGCATGTTAGTATTGACTCATTTCTCTATAGGAGGTTCATGAAGATATGCGTACCGCAGGGTTAAATAGACCACCACTAATCCTGTAAAAGGCCCATACATTCACCAACAAACTAAACCCGTATAACAAGGCAGTGAAGATGTTTTGCTGGCTGCTGGCTTGTCCATTTATAGTAGAGCGCTCTGCAGCTTGCGAGACGAGCATGATTTGGCCGATAAAGGAGAAGTATAAAAACATAAATGTTCCGACAAATTCACCGACGGCAGCAACCAAGTGCGCAGTGAGAGTGGTGATCTCGCGCTTTGGAGGGGGACGTGGATGACGTTTGATGGTGTGGTCATAGTCACGGCCGCGTCTGTGATTCTCATAGTCGAAGCTTCGTTGATTTGGACTTCGATGGGGAGATGCCTTTGGTTCGCGGTGTACGGGTACTCGGGGCATGTTGGTTGCAGACGTGACCTAAGGATGAGGAGACGGAACGGATAATAATGTAGTGATGGCGTTACCTACTCGATGTGCGAACGGCTGTTGAATAGGATGGTGTCAAGAACGGTAGGCTGGAACTAAGTTCAGATTACGTTGCGTACTAGTCATCGACCGTTAAGCATAGTGGAAGAGAACCAAGTATTTGAGGCAAGCCCAGCCAGTAGAAGAGAACGGGACATGGGCATATCGATGACGACGGATGGGGTCGCGCGGTCAAGCCCCAAACAGTGGTTAACTACCTGGCGTAGCGCGTCTCGTTCCGGAGATGTGAAGTTAAACTTTCTACTTGACTTCAGACTTGAAACGTGCATAGATGGCGCACCTTTTATGAGGTTGAATGCCACGCACAAGGTGTACCGGCTCGGAGTTTTTCAATGGTAAGGGTTATTGTGGGAGGATGTATCACGGCTGACAAGCCTCTTGACGTCAGTGTGATGCTGCAGGGTCCATGACATTCGACTTTCGGGTCAGCGGCTTAAAGGGGGACTGTTGTACACATGGGTAGATAAGATGATTAGTCGACACCAGAATATTGTTGGTATTGTTGGCAGGATAGTGTGCGGTGTTTCCCGCCATGACAAACTTCCGGCCAACGGCCCACGATTAGCGCGATCGAGCCATTTTAAGAAGTGTGCAGGATGCCAAATGATCATGATTTAGAGCAAGTCAGATTTGGCCCTGACGATCAACTGAAGGCATGCGTTGTTCGGAGTTTGCTCCACGTGTTCGCAATTCTTCATTGTGGGAGAAGCGTGCTTTAAGGGCATTGGTATTCCATGTATCGAGAGAACTGCGAATACGTCGCATGTCTTTGAATTTGGAGCGTACATACTCACCTAACCTTCTTGCTCTGAACTTGTTGGACTCGAAAGTTCTGCTTCTGTCTCCGCTCGACCCATCTTGCCCATCCAGAATCGACCAAGTCCTCCTGGACTACGAGATCTCGTACGCGCAGCATCTTCGCAATCCAGGTCTCCAGTGCCCAGTCGATCCAACCAGCTCTTCTTAGATACGTTGTGAAGCCAAACCAGGCAAATGCAAAGATGGCTCCAGCTGCCATGCCTACAATGACTTGTTTGTTGGTGTGGTAGCTGAGATAAATACGGCTTGCAGCCACAGCTCCCGCGCAGGCTATGGCGACAAGGGAGAGGAGTAATCGACCGCCGAATGTAAAGGGCGTGTGGGTGTCGGTTGGGTGTGGCACGTGCCGGAAGAGGAGGAAGAGCGTCAGAGTGACGGAGAAGAAGGATACGAACTGGGCGTGGGACGAAGGCATGCCGTATCCCTTTCCATGCATCTCTGTAGTCTGTCAATATTGTGTTCATTGGGTGAAGCTGCAGGCTGTACCTCGTGGCCGCTCTTCCTTGATGTAGCGCTTCAAGACCCAATTGAGCGCCTCACAGGCCATCTGGCCGGCGAACATGAGAGCGATCTCAATCTCGCGGTTGCTCCATATCAACGTCGCGTAGACTACACAGAGCCCCTGGGGGACGAGGGCCAGCCATGCACACAGGTATGAGATGCGGTCGGCGGGGTTCTACCGAGGTGAGCGTTGTTTGCAAATGTTACATTGCAGAGCATACATAGTGAACATGCGTCAAAGACAGTGACGCAAGCGGGGCGTCCTCCATGGCCGCTGGTGGTGGAAGCTGAGAAGGCGAGGCTGTGCTCGGCATGCAAAGTGTCTACGAAGCCACCATGACGGTGGTTTCCGCACCGGGGGTCCGCGGCTTGGCGTGGCGGAAGCATACCGTGCATTCACGAAGTACTAACCACTCGAGCAGGTACGGCTAGGTAGCTCGTAGCGCGTCAGGTTCCTATGCGTGAGTGACTCTTCGCCATGGGCGCCAGCATGCCTTTTCCCGTAATACATGTCAATATTGGCGCCGCCCTTTTCCTCCCTTTTCTTCGCCTCTGCCTCCACCACGACTGGCTATCTCCGCACTTACTCCGACGCCTCACATCTTGACATAATTTATCGCCGCCGTGCCTCCCAAGCAGCACAACTTAGACCACAGGCACCATGGACGACTCAGAACTCTACGACGAACGCGCTGAGGAGCTGGACACACTGCAGAGCATCTACCCAGAGCTTACAAAACATGCGACCATTCCACACTCGGCATCGTTGCAGCTCCTTGTAGCGCCTTCGAAACCTCTGCCCATTACCTTTGAGCCAGGACTGGATGTAGAGCGTCTGTCGTACCTGCCTTCTCTCCGCATCGACATGGCCCTCCCAACCGCATACCCCGCCGAAGCCCCGCCTACAGTCACACTCTCGACTTCGCCGCCATGGCTGCCTTCACATGTCCTGCAGAGTCTCACAGAGGAGGCGACGTCTTTATGGGAAGAATATGGGCGCGGGACTATACTGTACTCGTACATCAGCTCCCTGCAAGAGCAGGCCGAGTCGGCGTTTGCCCTTGAGGACCTCACGCTTCCCTCGGACTTGCGACAACATCTTGTGGCCTATAGCAAGCAAATGAAGCGTGAACTGTTCGACAAGGAGACTTTTGACTGTGGGGTATGCTTGGAGCCGAAGAAGGGCTCGGTGTGCTACCGAATGCAGCGCTGCAGTCATGTCTTTTGCGTAGTCTGCCTACAGGACTATTACAACAACTGCATCAAGGAAGGCGATGTCAACAACGTCAAATGTATGTCGACAGAATGCGGCAAGCCTGTTGGAAGCAAGCGAAAGAAGGATCGATTGCTGTCTCCAAAGGAGTTGCTGCAGATCCCACTGGCTCGCGATACGGTTGAACGCTTCGTCAAGATCAAGCGGAAGAAGAAGATCGAGTCCGATCCAACCATCGTATATTGTCCGCGATCGTGGTGTCAAGGTCCCATGCGAACGGACAAGTATCCAAAGCCTACTACAGACATAGCAGACATGGACGAGTCGGACTCCGAAGCCGATGAAGATACTCCAGTGCTGCAGCATGAAGATGCAAAAGATCACGAGAAGCGCCCTGCCGGGACCAAAGGCATGGACCGCCTAGCTCAGTGTGAAGACTGTACTTTCTCGTTTTGCAAGATATGTCTGGCTTCATGGCATGGAGACTTCGTTCGCTGCGAAGCGAGAGACAAGACGGAGCTCACTGAAGACGACCAGGCCTCGCTCAACTTCATAGCGAACAACACTTCGCCATGTCCCACTTGCTCAGTCCCCTGCCAAAAGTCGTATGGGTGCAACCATATGACATGCATGAACTGCAAAACACATTTTTGTTATCTATGCGGCGCTTGGCTGAACCCGGATCATCCTTATGCCCACTTCAACGACAAGAAGAACAAGCATTGCTTCCTGCGCCTCATGGACGGTGCAGAGGGTGATGAAGATGGTGTACAATTTGGTGGCGCTCGTGGTGCCGCACATATTGCCGAGTTCTGGGAAAACGAGGCCATGCGGATCCAACTAGAACTAGACGCCGAGGCCGCGGCGGCGCAGTGAAGTGACAAGAGGAAGCTGGCCCCTACGAACCACACCTTTCAAGCCCACGAGAGTCCTGCCACCAGCCACTTCAAGTCGCTATATCCACCACACCGCGACATCAGTGCGCTGTCTTGCCCGGCATACCCTAGATCTACTACTACGTAGGAGAATTGCGTCAGGCAGATATGCGGAATGATCCACGCGCTTCCCAGGTACTTGTACATATTCGTCCCGCCAAATCGAATCATCGATATCAGATACAGCACCATACCAGCAGTGGCCGTAATTGCAAACCTGACAATGATGCCCGCACGGTGCTAGGGCATAGACAAGGAGAGGAATCCGGGGCAAGCAGTAACGACCAGCACGAGACCACCCTGCGTATCATCTGCAAGGACGGGTAGACGCTGCGGAGGGGTGAAATCACAGTGATGAAAATGTAGGAAAGAAATGTTTTGAAGACATTCTTAGAGTCCGCCAAGAGTTAAATATCATCAGCCTGGTCAGACTCGAAAGCTTTCCCGGCAGCTTTGGCTTGTGAAGGGCTATGAACGAATATAGGCCTGGCTATCGTCACTCCATTGGTGTCCGTTACGTGATCGGGCACCCCTGATTCGCTGCCGCAGCTGTGAAAGGATCACCTGACACCACCTGGGCACCCAACTGTTACCTATTGCATACCCCTTGTAGCCTGTACGCACTAACAATAGCGCTCCTCATCCCGTTACCTCCAACTCGACCAAGACAAGCTTGACAAGCTTGCTTTTTGAGCTACTCACCACACCTGCTCAACTATCTTGCGTTTCAAGAGCTCGCACTTGACTCTCAATCACCCCGAGATTACATTAGCGCAATCAACCACAGGATGTCAAAGTCATCAAGCAAGGTGCCAGGGAGGCCGGCTAAGCGGGCGAAGAAATCTAACATTACAATCATCCCTGAGCAGCTGAGCAACTCAGGACTCGGCTTTCTTGATCTACCCGCTGGTAAGTCCAAGACAAACCGTGAAGGTACCCTGCTAACCATATGCATTTCAGAGCTCCGTAACTGGGTCTACGACTACGTCGCCCACGACGATGATCCCGACGATCGCCCACCAGCTCTCCACTACCACCCACATGCCGGGCCGCAGACGCACACCACTTCACGAGCCCCTCTCCGACAAGGCTTCGCGCTCACGCAGACCTGTCGCCTGATACGCTACGAGTACCTGCCTATCTACCAGTCCCACGCCCGAGTTGCTTGCTCCTTCCAATCTCTCCGCGCATGCTGCATTGACAAAGACGGCTCCGGGCCACAACTGGTATTGCCCCTGGGCAAGACCAGCGTAGAGTACCGCATGAAAGTCCGCGCGCCGGATGAGAATGGACGACTTGGCCGTCTTGTCTACGACACTGAAGAGACGGATTTGTTGGCCATCATGAGCGCTGTTCAGCGCACTCCTAATCTGCACCTCGAGTTCAACCCGTCCATCTGGACTGACATAGGCGCCGTGTTGAATATTCAAGACAATCCAACGTGGAGCAAAGCCCTGGATGAGAAGATCCAGCGAATCCGCTTGCTTCCCGAGTCGGTGCATTTCAGGCCAGTCGTAGCCTTCGAGGTCAAGGAGGGGTATGCGGAAGCTTGGATGGCGAGGAAATGTACGTGGATAAGTTTGCTTGTCGAGTGACATGCGGACATCGCCCATTTGTATTACAAAGACTAACGTTTTATCTAGTTCATCCGTCAAACACATATCCATTTCGGCCTCTAATTTTGACGCCAGTGAAGGATGCATGGCTCCGCAAAATCGGCCTCGGAGGCCACTTGGACGCCCGTGTCGTTCAGGTGTATAGGCAGCACCCTCATCCACTGAGACGTTCACCCGGAACACGTAAGACTAGAGAAGCTCGGCTATCGTTGGAGACAAGACTGCGTTAGAGTTTCGCGGCCAGCTCAATCGCCCCCAGCGGGCGTACAAGCTGACCGATATTGTGGATGAGACTGGAGCTCAGTGTAGATTATTGGTGTACGCGAGAAGAAAGGGCCACCAGAATCAACAACAATTCGAATCGCATCAATAGTTTCCGACGTTTATACAGCCACTGGCAGCCTTCCACGGCTTTCTAATGCCAGAAGGTACATCGTGCAATCAAACCCTCTCAAATACTTCTAGTTCTATGTTAGCCACGCCCAAACAACACGAAATACTCTAGGTGGGTCGATTCATCACTTGTCGAACTCGAGTTATGGGGCCCAATGATCGAAAGCTGGTAGAAAGAGGTGTGCATTGATGAGGAAGTCCAGAGCAAAGGAAAATCTATGGTGAAGCTATGTACAATAAGGACGAACGATATGCTACAAAAATACAAAAGATGGAAATCCACAACCGACATCAACGTGCGCACTGAGCCAGCCCATCCTATCTTCTCAATGTTCTCATCTTGCCCGCTGGACTGGCATTACCACCTCAACATGCTCAGCAAGCCTGAGCAGTGTACTGAATCCAGCAGTCCTCCGTCCCCCACCCGACCTGGTGGCAGATGCTCTTACGTCCATTCTTGCAGAACACGTTGTCATCAACCGCGCAGTCCGCACCAAAGGCAGAACACTTGTTGAAAAGGTCGCGCTTCTCAACAGGCTCGCGCTTCTCCACGACAGCCTCTGGCTCAGGCGTCGCCTCGCGCTTCGCCGGGCACGCGTCCATCGTATACCTGATCCAACACTCGCCGCTGCCCCAGCCAATCTGGTGGCACACGCTCATCTTGCCCGTGTTGGAGTCGCAGAACTCGTTGCGGTCGACGTCGCAGACAGACCCGAAGACGGAGCACTTGTTGAACCTGTCGCGCTTCTCGATCGCAGGCGCAGGCTCGGCTTCGCGCTTGGAGGCGCACGAGTCCATGGTGTAGCGCACCCAGCAGTCGTCGCCGAAGGCGTGGCAGACGGAGATCTTGCCGGTGTCGGGGTCGCAGAAGCGCTGGTCCTGAGTGGCGCAGTTGCTGCCGAAGACAGAGCACTTGTCGAATTTGTCGCGCTTGTTGAGGAGGCTGGGTGTGTTGGGGGTTGCGAGAGTGAGGCCGAGAAGGCTGGTGATGGCAAGGACGGTGAAGTGCATCTTTGCAAGATTGTCTTGGAAATCTGAGGCTGAGAGAGATCGCTGAATTGTGAGCAGAAGGATGGCTGTGGAGTGACTGTCTGTTGCTGAAGTGATTGTTGGCTGTTGATGAGGTTATTGTGGCATGCTGGAGTCTGTTCTTATACATCCATAGTGCAAGCTGTATAGGGAAATATTTGATCTTCCCCGAGCTTGCATGGTTGCACAGTAACAAGTGCCTTGTGGCTCATGAGTTCACGGAGTTGACAGTAGCGCACTTTGGACATGAGGACTCTTCACCGTTGCACTCGCTCGTGCAGAGCCTGAAACCAACATCACTGAGAGAACGTCCAAACATTGTGCTAGCAATCTTCCGTAGTCGTGATTCAACAGAGAGCACTTCATAACGGACGTGGCGGACATCGGGGATGACATGGCGCTAACCATTTTCGGGTTCCAGATCAACTAGTCCGATGAAGCAGCTGTGCGATGTCCGGGCTACTCGGGAGTGGCGTTTTGTAAGACGCCAACGCGAAATTGGTGTGATGTGGTTTTTGAATTGGCTATTTAGATCGAGCGTGGTCGAATATATTCGAAAGAGTTGGCTAATTTGCATCATGCTGACATGCACAATTCGTACGCGACAAATGCCGACCACCATCACGGGACTCTGACTCTTTTTATACGAGGCTCAACTGATTCTATGGTCAATGAGCACTGTGAGAAGCGCTCCGAAGGCTTCAAAGCGCTGAATTGCTGCTGCTGGTTATGCTGCTGGTGCTCTTTCTGACCGGGCTAGGCACTTGTTGTCATCAACTCTGCGACCGACACTCCTGTCAGTATAAGCATCGCGTCAACCCCATCAAATGAACCCGAGACCTCGCCAAATCCTCGGAGACCCAGGCGATGGAGAAGCCGCACTTGACCTATCACCCCGAGATTAGACGAATGATCCATATCAATCATCTTGATCGCAAAGAACATGTTGGACACCTGCTAACAGAGCGGCTGTAGCGGCGACTAATTTGATACAATCGTGTCCAGGTATGCTAAAACCTCTTGCTTTCACACAAGCCGCAAGCTACATAACGACACATGCATCGTGATTGCCCTTCGCTCCAGTTGTGGTTGTGGTCTTCGCGCACGTCTTCGCTACATCTTCCAGGACTTCGCGACATAGTTCGCCGGTGAGGGCACTGCACTCGGCGTACAAATCGCAGAGCATGCGCTGTGCTGTTTGCACTCCCTCTGGGGGCATTACGCTCGCGCCTTTGCCTGTCTGGTCCGGTCCCACTTCTTCTAGTGTCCATTGCTTCCGGAGATCCCTCTTCAGGCCTAAGACCATGAAGGGTAGATTTTCGTCATAGTTGAAGTGCTTGTTCACGATGGGCAGCCAGTTGGTGGCTAGCGAGTGTAGAGAAGCACGAGAGGAGATGTCATAGCAGAGGATCACAAAGGACGGATGCAGCAGAGTGTAGTTCGTTGGCGATGCTGTGTCGTAGAACTGAAGCCTGTACGGTCGTCCATAGAGGGTGATGTCGAAAGCGTAGGGCTGGTCGCTATCGCGAAGCTTTGGGAGCTCGTATGGAGGTAGATCGTCATTCTTAGGTCTTACACCGAGGCTTAGGCGCCTGCTTGGGTAAGCAACAACGAAAAGTTGTCTCGCTGGACATATATGTATTCATAGTCGCTAGTGCCATACACGAACCAGACTGTGGAGGAGGGGCTCACGATAGAAAGGTTGATTTGCCAACCTCGGCATCTCCAAGGAGAAGAACCGTAATTTCTGGAGCAATCGGCGGGTAGCTCATTGCGTGGAGTATACACAGGGTGCCCAGATGGGCGGCAGAAAGTTCAAGCTGGTCGCATGCTTGCTTCTTCGCCGGTGTCGCGTCCGGTGAGCGTCGGGTCAAGTAACTCGGTGCTAGACGGCCGCTTGGCGACGCTAGTGAGGTGCTTAATTTGATACAGGCATGACATTCTCTCTCCTGCATGCCAACAACATGACGCGACTTATAGTGGCAGCAAGATTCGGGCCTCGATATCTGAACCTTGCAGAAATTTATGCTTACTCGTAGCCCGTGGTCCCCTACTAAAAATATTCAAAAAGTGTGCAAACAATCACGCCGTCTTTATTAGAGGAGCAACGAACCTTGAAGACTTCACACAATATGGTGTCATATCAGAACGGATTGGAGTGGGTGTCTGCGGCTTTTGGCCTAGAGCCGCGCTGGACCCAGGAGCCGGACGTCAAAATCATTGCGCAAATTGCACGCAAGCACCTGGATCTTCACGAACAAGTCCAGATCGATGTCAGCTTCCACGCTCAAGGAGCGTTCAACAAGCTCTACAAGATCACGGCGGCTGGTCGAGCATGTCTCATGCGCATTTCTCTCCCTGTGTATCCACGCCTCAAGACGCAGAGCGAAGTCGCGACCATTAACTTTGTCCGCCAAGAGACGGACATGCCTGTGCCACGCATCTTAGCCTTCGACGCAAGTAACAAGAACGAGCTGGGTTTCGAATGGATCATGATGGAGATGGTTTCCGGTACGACGCTCAGGAAGCAGTGGAGGAAGATATCATGGGAAGCGAAGCAGACCATCGTGCGACAGTTGGCGCATTATCACGCGCAGCTGTACGAGAAGCCATTCCCAAAAATTGGTAACCTCTTCCCAGTAGTCCAAGAATCCGCTTTCTTTGAGTTGGGACCCATCGTCTCGCTGGTATTCTTCTGGGGAGACCATCTTAAGCACGACGTGCCCCGAGGGCCTTTCAAGACAAGCTACGAATGGCTGAAGACTCGGCTCACTTTCGCTTTGGCCGATCAGCAGCGCATACTGGAAACTTCGGATGATGAAGACGACATTGAAGACGCCGAATTCTCGATAAAGTTGGCAGAGGATGTGGCAGAGCAGCTACCAAAGGTCTTCCCACCGGAAGCAGCCAGTGAACAAAACGTTCTCTTCCATGACGATCTATCCATGCAAAATATTATGGTCGATGAGACTGGAAAACTGGCTGCCATAGTCGACTGGGAGTGTGTGTCCACGGTACCTTTGTGGCGCGCGTGCCAATTTCCGCAGCTTCTAGAAGGGCGGACGAGAGACACAAAACCCCAGCGAGACCAGTATGGGCCAGATGACGATGACGAAGAGCAGGATCCTGATGCTCCTGATAACGAGGGCGTTAATAGCCTTTACTGGGAGCATTTGCTCGAGTATGAACAAACAGAGCTTCGCAAGTTGTTCAAACAAGAAATGGCGGAGCTTAACGCGAGCTGGGTCGCCACTATGGAGTCCAGTACACTCCAATCGGACTTTGAGCAAGCTATTCACAACTGCGACAACAACTGGCAGTTCAAAGTGGTGCGTCAGTGGCTAGACGCGTTCAAGCAAGGCGATGTAGAGAGTCTGGCCGCCAAAATGATTGAGTAGTCATCTCAAAGAATACAACAGTGCACCCCATGACCGAATGTTGATGCTGTTGTGTGTGACAAGGGCAATATCTGAATTTCAACCGATTGGATGTCGAAACCCCAGCACTAACCCTTGTCGCCGAAAGAGCGCTAGTGCTGCAATCATGGGAGTGCACTGTGCCCACTTTACTCGCACGCTACTGACGGCTTCGCCCGTAGTCCACGGTCCGAATAGTAAAGACTTTGGCGGAACGTGCTGTGTTGTTAGACGTCTCTCTACTCGTGCTGCTCAAGGCATATTTTCCCTGCCGGCCTATCAGGGTCTTTTTCATATGAGCTCAGTCGAGATGCACGTGACAAGAGTGGTGAATCATCCATAGCTGAGGCTGGAACATCGCCTTGAAAGAGGTGCTTCGTTTCAAACTTACTCTTCGCTATAATTCTCGGGAAGTTTGTTCTCCTTCATGATTGGTCACGGTAAGATTCCGCACGTTCTTTCTCGACCACAGCCTCCTATAACAGCATACAATGGAGTGAACCTGCCGATTATGAGCCGAATTAAAGCCAATTGAGCATACACGCTCTCAAACACCTTGATCGACACTCTAGATCCCCACTGGGACGTTGCAAATGATGTGACAGTGGTACGAGTAAGCATGCAGGTGGTTGTCGACATCAACGGATGGCAAGGTTAGGACCAGGGCAACAAGCATTCACTGTTGTCATACCCTTCCGGTGAGCGGTTTCTATTACGCGTAGCATCTGATACTCGTCTCAATGCATGAATTCACTCCGATCGTGCAGCTCTCGACAAGCGTCTGCGTCACAGGGGGGCGTGAAGTGGTTACACTCGGCTTCTTCCTTGTGCTCGAATGATGGTATAAGTACCGCTTGATGCACCGCTCAGTATAGGAACTCACAAACACAGCTCTTCAAATCATATTCCAAACATCTACCTCCATCTCTACATATCCTCAGATAACTCACAATCATGGGAAAGAACACCAAATTTGTCGCAGCTTTCATCGACGACATCTCGGACAGCAAGCTGTCCGGCTTCCCCAGCCAAGCTACAACAATCGCCAAAGACCAAGACTTCCGCTTGGACATGCAGGGTGTATGTTCCCTTCCATATCGAGCGAGCCTGCATCTGCTCATGGTTATCATTTTGGGCGTCCCGACTAACGAGTTCTCAGTTGACCAGCGGAAGCACGCACTACAATCTGCAGGTGCAGATCAACAACCAGACCCGCATCACTTCGCTCAAGAAAGCCGCACCAAGAACTGTTGCACATGTCTTGGTGCCCACGGATGATTCCTGGACGCCGCAGCAGATCAAGGATGCGTTGACCAACAGCATCAATATCTAAAAGACTGATGAATTCGACTAGGCGGGAAGATGAGAGAATGCCTGGAGGCTACGATGAGACGGGGCCCTTTACCTAGCTTTTGTGATTTGCCGTTTGATACCTGAAGGCTGGGAAGGGAAAGTTTAAAGGCGCCGTACATCAATAGAATGCTCTTCATCTTCAATCTACTACCTTGACTCTTTATTCATTACATGAACGATCTCAAAAATCATATATTCATATCTAGAGTGCCAACTCTGACAACAACTATGAACAAGGGGCGTTTGTTTGTACAAATTCTCATGAGAACGAGTCTTTTCCTTCACTGCCAGCTCCATGGCTTTCCCATACCGTGTCTCCACCGGCATCAAGTAAGGGTGATCTCATATTCTCACCCAATGGATGGTCTGAAAGGTGACGAAGTTGCAACTGCGACCACAGGGTACTACAAGAGTAAGGAAGTGGAGGAGTGTATGCGGAAAGGGGAGCCATACTGAACGGTCGTGATGACGGAGTATAACATTAACAGTATGGTGATACGTATGTGAAATGGGTATCACGGCTCAAGAGCAATTTGCCTAAGTGCATCGTTATAAAGTCTTGGTAGCCCCGAAGTGATGATGGATGTTCCTCGCGCTAGTCAATGCGCTAGGCCAGATAAGACTAGCCCGCGTTTTCATCTAGCTGGAGCGGCCCCACTCACAATTCCCCACACAGCACTCGAGACCATCGCTCTCATGAACTCTTGCACGGTCACCTTTTCTGATCAGGAATTATCGTTGGCTATGCCGAAACATGGCCACCTACCAGGCACTCGATGCCAGTCGTGTCGAGATCCGCTTGCTCACACTCCAGTCAGGTAGCTACGACGAGCCACTTCGGTGCCAGCTGAACATCACATCTCTCACTACCACTATCAACTACAATGCCCTATCTTACGTCTGGGGCGATCATGTCTCATCCGCGTCGATGGATCCAGGGATTTTACTGAACGGAGATCATTTCCCTGTGACGCCAAATTTGTATTCAGCTTTGCGACACCTACGAGCCCCAGCGGGCAGTGATTCCACAGTGCTATGGGTGGACGCGGTATGTATTAACCAAAATGACGTAGATGAGCGTAATCAGCAAGTCGCTATGATGCGAGACATCTATGCCTCCGCAACACAAGTAACCATCTGGCTCGGCGAGGCAGATGAAGATAGCAACGTCGTTTTCGACGCCCTACCAATAGTCACCGGAAGCATACCATGGCCTGATCAGGGAATCCAGTGCGTCAAGATACGCCAGCATTGTGGAAGGTTCTTCTTCAGTTTGAGCGATCACCGCTCGTGGTTTTCGCGCGTCTGGATCTTACAAGAACTCGCGATGAGTAAGACTGATCCCGATGTTGTGTGCGGCTACAAACGCGCACCTTGGTCCAAATTTGTCGCAGCATGGCAGAGTATTGCACGTAAGGCCCTCGTAGACTTAGGAACACGCGTGAAGGAGCCCAGCGCAGACGCTGAAGAGTCTGCTGATCAACACGACAAAATCGAGATCCTTAGCTTGACGAAACTAGATGTCCTCCACGATCTCCGATGCGCAGTTCAGACCCGCGGAGGTGACAGTCTCAAGAGGCTCTTGATGATGTCCCGGACATCAGCAGCGACGGACCCCAGAGATCGTATCTACGGCCTTCTTGGCCTATTGAGCAACGAAGCGCTTGATCCAAGTACGAGCAATACGATTTCTGTTGACTACCGCAAGTCATGCTCAGAAGTCTACGTGGACGCTGTAGCTCATATCTTCTCTCGTGGAGAAGGCCCGTACTTCCTCTCGGGCGTGTTTCTGTCCGGTGGTCCCGCTACTGCACCTCAAATACCAACTCTCCCCGCATCAAAGGTGCAAGATAGCTTGCCATCCTGGGTTCCCGACTTCTCGCGCCAGGAATCTCACAGAATAGCACAGCCGGGAGGTTGGCATTTCCATCCACCAACCACGATGCATGTCTCTGGTGCAGGACAGGGCGCGAAGAACGGGAAGGTGCTCGGTGACGGTCGCACACTCCAAGTGAGAGAGGTCTCATTGTCGATACTGTGTCAGATGTGGCCGAATTCGGCTCCTCACTTGACGCGGTCAAGCAGAATTTGAGCCGTTTCGAGACTATTGCATCCACGGCGATGGATGCGACCTTGTTCGTTTCCACCGCTCATCAAGTCTCATATGCTCAAGTTTAGGGAAAGCGAGCCATTATGGCGTACCTTGGTCTCCAACAAACACCAGAAATCTGGCTATGAGCCTGCGCCTGCGTCATATGAAGCGATGTATTCGGATCTCCTGGCGAACGATATCACGAATACAGGAGAGCAGGTCCACGAGCCACTTGACTCCTCCAAAACAAGCGAGTACGAACAAATCCTTGATTCTTGCGCTGGGAAGAAGTCTTTTTTCACCACCATCAATGGGTTCGTTGGATCATGTGTGCCAGCAGGTCAGCCAGGCGACATTATTGCTATCCTCTTCGGATCGCCGTCGCCTTTCGTATTGCGCCCGTTACCAGTCAAACAAAAAGAGCAACATGTTTATTGGCTGATTGGAGCTTCTTATGTCGGTGGCATCATGGATGGTGAGATGGTCGATGAGCTGTACTGCGAAGATCTCATGGACTCTACGACATTCCTCGTCAAGTAGATGTCGTGTAGAAATCTGCCGACGACTGCGTATCTGGAAGTTGGTTTCGACAAACCTGATCATTGAGAGCTATCGCCGCTAAGAAGTTGTGGCGTCTTCAATCACGCGACAGAAGACCAACGCGGTGCATGGCGTCTTGGCAACTCAAGTTCGCAACCTCAGAAACCACGAACCAACACTCCGGATCCTGCGGGAACACGCTACACCGTTGAAAACTGCGTGCGCCCGGGCCCAGGCACCAGATAACGACTTGGGACCTGCTCAGTATCGTTGGGCAAATTACCAGCCAAGATCGCTTGGTGTCTTGGTAAAGGAATGCACATTTCCCGATACGGAAGGCGGTTAAGCAAGCATTCAAGCTTGAACCATGGCAATGATCTTCGAGGCAGGGTAAGTAAATAAAAAGCTGAGCGACGTGCTGTTTGGCCTGCACGACCAGCACTCATCGTCGCCTCGTCAATATGAAGGTCTCCACTATCCTCGGCCTGCTCCCCGGCGCAGCTCTTGCATCCGATGTCTTGAGCGTTGCCTTTTTCGCCAAAGAGAAGAACCAGCTGTATGACTTCATCTCGGCCAACAGCGAGATCGACTATGGCTGCCGTCCCGTTGTCATGGCGGATGGCGAGGAGCACAAGCTCCACGCCGTGGTCTCTGAGCACGAATTGCGCAGCTTGAAGCGGAATTTGGACACTTCCGTTGTTCGCATCGAAACGCTCGACAACCTCAATAAGCGACAGAGCGCCGTTGCGCCGATTGGAAAGGGCGACCGCTTCAAGAGCGGAAAGGTCGCACCCCGTGGTCTTGGAACGCAGAAGCCAGAGGCGTACGGTGCCTACGAAAGCGCTGGTATTCTCAACGCGGACGAAGTTTACAGCGCGATGAAGGGCCTGGAGAAAGAGTATGGCTTGGAGCTCTTTACTGCGCCACACAAGACCTATGAAGGCAACACGCTTCTCGGTGGTGTTGCGAATAAAGCGGAGAAGATCAAGAAGGACAAGCAGTACATTTACTTCACGTCAGGTATACATGCTCGCGAGCGTGGTGGGCCTGACAACCTCATCTTCTTCATCTCCGATTTGCTTTATGCCAACAAACACCGCATCGGCCTGACCTACGGCAACAAGACTTACTCCAACAAAGACGTCAAGAAAGCGCTTGGAGCCGGTATTGTCTTCATTCCGATGACAAATCCCGACGGTGTCCGTCACGACCAGGCAAACAGCAACCTGTGGCGCAAGAACCGCAACCCGGCTTCCTCGCGACCAAACGAGCCTTTGTCTGTCGGTGTCGACCTCAACCGCAACTTCGACTTTCTCTGGAACTATACCGAGAAGTTTGTCCCTACCGTCTCCCCTGCATCGAACAACGCCTCATCTCAGGCATTCTACGGCACTGCTCCCTTCTCCGAGCCCGAAACTCAAAACATCGCCTGGGTCTACGATGTCTTCCCCAACATCCGCTGGTACATCGATGTGCATTCCGCCGCAGGCACATTGCTCTACTCTTGGGGCGACGACGTCGATCAGTCTTTCGATCCCAAACAGAACCTCTTCAACACCGAGTTCGATGGCAAACGCGGCGATGTGGAGGACGAGGTTTACAAGGAGTACATCTCCCAGGAAGACTGGGATAACATCCGGTTGCAGGCAAACCTCACCACTGCAGCTATGAACGCTACTGCCGGCCGGGCATATGTTCCTCAGCAAGCCGTAGGTTTGTATCCAACTAGCGGTGCTTCAGACGATTGGACTTTCTCAAGATGGCACAAAGATAAGAGCCTCAACAAGGTTTATGGATTCACCTTGGAATTTGGATACCCGACAAATTTCTATCCTACCGCGGAGGAGTACGTGCAGAACATCATCGACACCAATGCTGGCTTCATGGAGTTTATCCTGACCGCTGACGAGATTGGCCTCAAGGGTTAGGTCGACTGTGAAATACGACGTGGATGAAGTGATGACTGAGAAGTATGTAGTAGTAGTAGACATTAATGTATTATGTGCCAGATTACGGGTCGGTGTTCGCACCCAAACAAAAACAAAACTCCACTCGCAATTCGCAGCTAATATTACACAGAAAAAAGCGCTCAGCGGCTGCGTCTAGTTCGACACCAAAGTCTTGAGCTAGATGCAGCGTTGGCAGCAGGCGCAAAGATCATCTCCCGCAGGTTGGAGATGTCTGAATCATGTTAAATCGCTAAAAGCATGCATGCAGTCTGACGCAGGACGTCTGACGACACCTGCATTATTTCTCCTCCCTACGCGCCCACCTCGCGTCAACACACGCCCTCGCAAAGCTTCAGCGTACGTAGATGCGCCTGCTCCAGCGACCAATGCCAATCCTTGTGCTCCTGATGCGCATCCCCAACCGTCCTCTTCAACGTGCCCTTCCACAGATCCGCGACATGATCGAAGAGTAGCTTGGGATCGTTGCTGTCCACGCTATGCATCGGGCGCATGGTCCGCGTGCTGAGCTCGCAAATCCAGCTGCGCAGAATCGTGCGCTCGATGGCCCGGTCGAAGCAGAACCACTCGATGGTCTTGTCAGCCTTGATGGGCATATTGTACTTCTTGAGCTTCTTGGTGCGGCAGTCGTGCGTGCGGAAGCCCAGAGCGAAGCCGCCGCCCTTGACGAACTTCTTGTTGAAGATGTTGGGGAGGTAGGCCACTTCGATGGTGTTGGCGGGCAGCTCGTCGCCGTCTGGGCGGAAGAGGTTGATTTGCGTGTCGGGCCCGATCAGGGTGTCGACGTAGCCGAATGCAGCATGGTCGGTGAGCAGCTTGCGGAACTTGTTGACTGATAGGAAGTTGGTGCGGAAGTGGTAGATTTGGATGGTGTGCTGGTATGATCGGTGCTGCACTGGCTGCGGCACAAACGGTGCGGCTCCTCCACGATCAGGGGGTTCGGTAGCGGACACATCAGTGACGGGGGGTCCCTGGGGCATCTTGCCCTTGTTGTATATATAGCCAGTGCGGGTAGTGGTCATGGTGTAGGTTGGTTGATGTGACTTAGTTGGTTGAGCTTGTCGAGTGTGGTTGATGAATGACGGACTCCTCGTGGCCCAAGAATTGCATTATATCGAGCACCTGGTAGCGCACCTTGCTTCATACCAGAGGTGGTGAGAGTGAAAGGTGACGCTTGTAAGGAGTGATGGACTGCACCATTAGGCAGCAGTCTGATTTTATGAAGGTTTGTTGAGCACGTTGATGCCACGAGTATGGTGGGAGACGCCACTATCAGGATCCAAATCGAGTCTTGAGAATGCTAAATCATTGCCTGAGCCATGATGGGACGAGCAGGCTTCGTATATCAATCACCATCCATGACCATCTCGCCTTCAAACCACACTGCAGCTTCCTTACAATCTTGTCAGGCTGCTTTGTCATGTAGACGTCGCAGTCCAGTCTAGCGGTAGACCAGAATTTTCACCTTTCTCGCTGAGCTAAAGAAATGGGCACTCATCAGCTTCGCACGCGTACCTGTGTGAAAGTGGGCTGAGACAAACACCAACGGAAGGCGCTAGGCGGCGATCGAGGAAAGAGCGAGCATACTCACAGCTCAGGTCTCGCTGAAGCTTTGCTCATTGTTCTAACTTTCAACTTCAATCATGCGAGCAGTCGCGCTTCTTGGGCTGCTTTGCTTGCAGCTTGCACTACCCGTGATAGCTATTCGTGTTACGTCGTGCCAGAAGTACGTGTCCTTCGCACCTGCTGTCCCTCGACAATGCTGATGAGAACAGAGACAACCTGGCCTGGCGTAAGCGACCAGACACTGGTGACGACTACTTTCATCCGGACTCAGGTGTCGTCACGGGCACGGATCCACCACCTCCGCCAAACCCGCGCCC
Source organism: Parastagonospora nodorum SN15 (assembly GCF_000146915.1). Taxonomy (NCBI): domain Eukaryota; kingdom Fungi; phylum Ascomycota; class Dothideomycetes; order Pleosporales; family Phaeosphaeriaceae; genus Parastagonospora; species Parastagonospora nodorum. The sequence goes on along the minus strand of NW_001884550.1, from coordinate 811,184 downwards.
ACGCCCACGCCCACGCCCGCCTCCGCCACTACCGCAGCCACCTCGGCCACCCCCAGGGGTCCAAACAGCCAGTGATGAGCTGTGGGATAAGGCTGGAGCAAAAGGATGTACTCTTGGGTGGGGAAGTGAGTCAAAATTTGAGTTCGAACTGCAGTCGTTCAGTATTGACTGTGCACAGTGCAAGCTCAGGACCATGACGCAGGGGCCTTGTACGTACCCGAAAGAGACTCGGCGAGAAGTCTGTACAAGGGCACTTCCGATCTCCAGAAGTGGTACTGGCACATATTCCCTGACAACAAGTTGAAGGAGTCCTTCCATGATTTGTACGCAACTTGGGGCGTTGGTTGGGTCCTCAAAGACCTGGGTATCAGCGATGTACGGCGTTTCTAACTCAAGCCTGGTGGATACATGGAGGTCTTCTGACACCGTTTTAGTACACGAACGAGTACAAAAGCGGCAGGAACAACTTGCTCAACATTGCTCACCAAAGCTACGAAGACAAAGCACTGCCCTTGGAACAGCAATGGTACGATATCGACGAAGAATGGTACCCAGCCACCGGAGCCTCTTTCTCTTTCACCATAAATCCGGACGAAGGCATCATCATCAGCCTGAACCGCGAGTCACCCAAGTGGGCGGTGAAGGACCGCAGCCCACCAGTTCCTGACAGTTATCTACCGAAACTCAACCAGTTCTCGGATGTTGCGTGGATTACTTGGGCGGCGATGCACAAGCCTCCTTGGTCCCAGGAAACGAGACTGAACAACATAAAGTACTTCATGTCAGTGAGCATAACGAACGTCGAGACGCAGCAGATTCTCAAGAGGGCACTGGAAGCGAATCATTGGCATTTGAGTGAGTGGCCGGGACATACGTTTGAGAGGATGTGGCCCGAAACGAAGGCGATACTGGGTAGGCGAAGTGACATGATGAGATACGTAGAACATATGGACTAACAACAAGGACAGGCTCACCCAACGTCCAGGGATTCGCGTACTTCCTCATCCAACACAAGGCTGAGCTTGGCAGCATGTTCATCGAACAGATCCAGGTTTTCCAAGGAGAGACTAAAGCCGAACTACCGTGTATATTGATGCACGTGAAGCAGCCGCTGGGTCAATCTGCGGGGGTGAAGCGGAGAGAGGCAGGGCCAAACATGACTTCAGAGGTACAGTGGCACGACGATGGCAAACACATACTGCGCGTGCATACGTTCCGTGCAAACCTGTAGCGGCTGTCTGGACGTTCGGGTGGTAGAAACATGCCTCGGTGCTCTTCTCTTCACTTTTGCGGGTTGGGTACCGAGGAAGTCGTGACCCTCAAGACGCCTGCCCTGTCAAATGCCACGGAGGAACTCGGAAGATGAAGTCACAGCCCATTCCTTACCTCGTCCTCAAACTCAAAATCCATGATATGTTTACACGGGCCAATTGCATGTTCGCCTTGGAGTTGAAGGCGCTGGAGCGGATCCGGCGGTCCGCATGTGCTCGTGAGGGGACGATGCGGGCGCGGTGACGCTGAAGAAGCGCGCATAAGTTAAAGCTCTCGACTCACCTCGATTCAGATGGACCCTTTATTTGTTCATGTCTTCATTCGTTTCTGCCCCTCACACCACTGCTGGAGGACTGTTGTTGTTGTCCCTGTCGCGCATAGACGCGCCCTGGCTCGGCTAAGCACGTCATGCCAGCCATCACGACTGCCCCGCGTTGACAGGACGAAGAACTGCGCGTGACGACTCCTTGCGCGCATATGCCGTCCCCTCAGGCAATCAATTCACGTACACCCAAGAGTACGATCGTGGGGTAATTACCCGCACGTCCGGGCAAACACAGTTGCAATGTGAGCACGAGATGTCAGCGCTTGGAGCCCTGCGAGGGTACAAAAGCTTTTCATGCCTCGGATGCCTTTACCCCTCTGGCGTCTCCATAGCTAGTCGCGCCGTCCTATCTACCGAAATCCCTCGCCATTTTGCGCGTTTCGGAGCCAGACCGCGGCCTCCAAGCAACCTGACTGGAAACCATTGTTGCAGCTTCACGTTTCCGAGGTTATACCACCCACACCAATTGCCGCCACTATGAGGCCTGCTACTTCTGCCTCCGCTGCTATCCGCTCTGCATCCTCCATTGCACGACTCCCCCGACGACAGACAGCACTTTTGCAACTCGTTGTTTAGCGTCCCAAACTGCTTCCATTGCGACATCGGCCCAGCTCTCCAGCACACGAAGGACCAGCGCAAATAGCTTTACTATCACAACACCGAGCTTTTCTACCCAATTCGGCCAGCGCAGGATGGCGTCTTCTACGGGAATGAACAAGATCAAGGTCAAGAACCCAGTGGTGGAGCTTGACGGTGATGAGATGACCAGGATCATCTGGCAGGTCATCAAGGACAAGTTCATCCACCCATACCTCGACATTGATCTCAAGTACTACGACCTTGGCCTGGAATACCGTGATGAGACCAACGACCAGGTCACTCTCGATGCTGCCGAGGCTATCAAGAAGTACTCAGTCGGTGTGAAGTGCGCGACCATTACACCCGACGAGCAGCGTGTGGAGGAATTCAAGCTGAAGAAGATGTGGCTGTCGCCCAACGGCACCATCCGAAACCACCTGTAAGGCATATGTTCGCAATTGAGGGATTGTCGCACTGACAAAGTATAGAGGAGGAACCGTCTTCCGCGCACCCATCGTTATCCCCGCCATCCCCCGCCTTGTACCCAGCTGGAAGCAGCCCATCATCATCGGCCGCCACGCATTCGGCGACCAGTACCGCGCAAAGGACCGCGTCATCGACACCGAGGGCACCCTGGAGATGGTCTTCACACCCAAGGGCGGCAAGCCTGAGGTTATCAAGGTCTACGACTTCCCTGCAGAGGGTGGTGTCGCTCAGACCCAGTACAACACAACCGCGTCGATCAAGGGCTTTGCGCACTCCTCCTTTCAAGCTTGCGCTCGACAAGAAGCTGCCGCTGTACATGAGCACCAAGAACACCATCCTCAAGGGCATACGACGGAAGGTTCAAGGACATCTTCCAGGAGATCTACGAGGCCCAGTACCGCAAGGAGTTTGAGGCTGCTGGCATCTGGTACGAGCACCGCCTGATTGACGACATGGTCGCGCAGATGATCAAGAGCGAAGGTGGCTACATTATCGCTATGAAGAGTATGGCATCAACTACCCAGTGACAAATTATTACTAACATGACTAGACTACGACGGTGACGTCCAATCCGACATTGTCGCCCAGGGTTTCGGCTCTCTCGGTCTCATGACCTCGGTTCTGATCACTCCCGACGGCAAGACCTTCGAGGCTGAAGCCGCGCACGGCACCGTCACCCGCCATTACCGCGAGCACCAGAAGGGTCGCGAGACTTCCACCAACCCCATCGCCTCCATCTATGCATGGACGCAGGGTCTCATCAAGCGCGGCGAGCTTGACAACACCCCCGAGCTTGTTGTCTTTGCTGAGCAGCTGGAGAAGGCCTGCGTGGATACCGTTAACGAGGACGGCATCATGACCAAGGATTTGGCGCTCGCACAAGGAAAGAAGGACAGGAGTGCGTGGGTAACCACCAACGAGTACCTCGATGCCGTTGAGAGGAGGTTGAAGGCGAGTTTGAAAGAAAAGCTTTGAGTTATTTTGACGTCAACGTGAGCTGGTAGATATCAGAAGCCATGAGCATGTAGATGGAGTCTTTGCTTACGATAATATGTAGTCAATGAACTATCCTCACCTATGCAACAAATTGCAATTGTAGCATGCGTGATGTTCCTCGGCGTTCCTTTTTCTGACAAGCACGAGCAAGTACGCCAGTGTCTCACGGCAGCATGCATGGCGTGTGGGTCTCAGATTGTTTGTCGCACACGTTTGTTTCCAAACATTGCGTCCCATCACTGTCTCTTCACTTCGCTTGTTTCTGATTGCCTCTTCGTCTGGTTGCGAAAACGGTCGCGGATGTTGTAATAAATAATCACATGATGATGGCTTTCACCTCGAGTCCCAACATGGCTACCCCACCCAACTGTGGCCCAGACCCGTTTACAACGGTACCCAACCAGTCCAACGAGAATGTGGACCCGAACCACAACGACAATAACGCTTTCCGAACACCTCTTACATCGCCTACTAAATTTTCGGTCCCAACAACTCCCCCTCAACCAAACAAATCGACGCCACTGTATCGGCGCTTCCTGAAAGAGGTCACCATGTCGCCCGCGACGCCGCCGCGGTCACCAAGCCCAACCAAGAGCCGTAGCAGTCCACCCAAAAGAGGCGACTCGCCTACGAAAGGTAGAGATAGCCCTACGAAGTTGAAGCTCGAAGTCGGCCAGAACGGATTCCACTTCACATGCGAGATTCCCGAGAGCAAGATCGTGCCGAACAAGCCGAACAAGGACGTCAGTACACCGAGAAGCAGGACGCCTAGTCCTACGAAGATGGATAGTGCAAAGGTAGAGGTTCCGTCCCGAGCCGCGACCCCAGTGAAGGGAACGCCTTCGGAACGCACGAGCCCCGCGAAGCAGATCCCGTCAAGACCCCCGTTTGGCTCGCCGCTCGTGAAGAAAGAGATACCAGGAAAGCCTACCGTCAGAAATTTGGCTGTTTTCAAGTCAAGTGCCACGAGGAATGGATTGCCGAGGAAGTCCGCTCATGCTTTGTCTCATACACCCCGTTCGAAAACTACGACACCTACTCCCAACAAGCACGTCGATAGCGCGAGGACATCTCCAACGAGAGCGATAAAGATGGAAACCAAGTTGGTGGAAGGTGTGTCGACGCCACGTAAGGATTCCAAGGATGTACAAGACGTCGCGGAAGCAGAAGTCGCGGAAGCAGAAGTCGCGACCAGCGTGCACGTGGTAGCTGCTACACCAACATCAACAGGCTCGCCTCGACCGCCATTGAATGCGACAGGACAAACCCCGACTCGAATAAGGCGAGGGGCTTCATTCGACATCGGAGACATGATGAAGGGTCTCAGATTGGACGCATCGAAATCGAGGCCTGAGGTAGTGGAGCGCGTGGGCGAGGCCAACATTTCGGAACCACCTACACCGTTGCGAAAGGCGGCCGAGGTAATTCAGCCCATCGTTTCGATTGCGGAGCTACGATCTAAGACAGATGGAGCACTGCCTGAGACGGTCACTGAGACCGTACCCATCCTCCTCGCAGAGCCGGTGACAGAAATTCGCTTCACTTCGCCGTTCAAGATACCGGAGCAGACGCTGCAGTATCGGCCTCTCTTATTCCCACGTCCCGACCCTGAAGCAACCGAGGATGAGCGTTCGCCAGCCAAGAAACATGTCAAGTTCGATAAAGTTTGCGACAGTTTTGCCAAGAAGTCGTCAAGACCAGTCTTTGCTAGAACATCGGGGCAGAGCGGTACTGATCAAGACATCATGCTAGCTATGCAGCAAGAGATGGATGTACTTAAGTTATCTTTGAGCAACTCCCTCGGAGTAGACTTCAGGTTTAGCAAGGGAAAGGAGAAGGAAAACACCTTTGAGCTACCAGTCATGGCGAACTCTACACAGGGACTAGAGTCCAATATGCCAGCGGCGACTAGACCCAAAAGGGCTTTGCTGCGGACTACATCTGAGGTGTCAAACACATCGAACTCAACGACGCATTCGTCCGTCCGGGCAAGCATGTTTATGCACCCGAAGCGGTCTCCGAGTAAGCTTCCTACTCCTCAACTGAAAGCCCCGAAGTGGCCATATGCGAGCAAGACGCCTGTGCAGGCACGCAGGGAGCAGTTGACTGCCGCGAAGGTGGACGAGCATGAGGATCATAAGCAACTGAACAACGCTCACCGCAACGTGCCAGCGAGCGCTTCGCCCATGAAGACTGCCCCAGCTTGTACTACTAACAAAGCAAAGGCACTGAGTTTGACGCCTCGAAACAGAAGTGCTAAATTGGGCACACCTGCTCGCGCGAACGTACCCGTGACCGCCACGCCTTCACGAGCGCGAACAACTCCAGGAGCTCCTACCACGCGTTCAAAACCTTTAACAACACCAGCTAAACCAAGATTCGGTGCCGGTAATATCCTACAAGGTGCTCGCAAGTCCGTCTTCGGTTCCCCAGCGCCCAATAAGACCTCTACACCAGTATCTCGCACAAAGACTCCTCGCCCTGCAACAGCAGCTCGCCCGCCTTCAGGCCCAACGCTCAACTCCGATGGCATCCCGATTCCCAAGTTCGCCAGCGCGCAGGCCATCGCAGGCCGCATCGCCGAATGGAACAGTGAAGATAGGAAGAAAGCTGCGATGGGCACGCCGCGAAAACCAGACCCGACACCGAGCAAACGGAGGAAGATGGATAGTACCACTCCCAAGGATTCACCAGCGAAGCAGGAATCCAACACTCCAAAAACTTCGCCGACTAAACCCTCGCGCCTCGTGCCACCGAAAGTCAAGTCCCTCGCATTGACACCCAAACGTCCGGCTCCTGCTACTCCACAGGCGCAGAACAAAGCACTTGCGCGTCTGAGGGGTGCGGTGCCTAGTACGCCGGCGTCGAGGGCGCTGGATCCGAACGCGTATCGCACGCCGAGTAAGGAGATTGAGAGCAGTTTGGATGCGGCGATTGATCGCAAGATCGAGGAGGATGCGAGGGCTGGGAAGGTATTTACGCCCGGGGGAAATCGCGTCGGGGTGTTGATTGAGGCGAGGAAGTGGCGCTAGTGCAGGCAGGGAGGGGGTTTGGATGTGTGAAGAGTAGGGGCTGAAGAAGGCTGATTCGTCTTGTACCGCACTCTTGAAAATTAAGACAGGGGGGCTGAAGACGGACAGGCTCCTGTGACTCCAGACACGAACAAAACACTCCAAGTTCTAAAAACAGAACCGTCAATTGCCATTTCAAGTCTTACACAACCGATTTTATTTGATCCCAAATCTCTACGTCTGCGAACCCCTCATCCCCCATCCTTCTCACCCTTGAACACCCCGTTTCTAACCAGCCCTCGACGATCCCTCACGATAACTCTGCGTAAACAAATCCCCGTCGTCCTCTTCTTCGCTTTCATCATCACCATCCTCACTACATCCATTCCCCCCTCCCATGTCTCCCGCCTCCTCAGAGCCCTCCTGTCCAAGCGTACGCGACGAAGCCGGGCTCGCCTCACCAATCTCCGAGCGACCAAGAGTATGTGAGGAAGACGGAGAAGGAGAAGGCGTCGCGGAGCGTCCGACAGTGTGCGACGAGGCCATGGAGCTTGATGACGAAGGCGAGAGTGTAGAGCGGCCGATGGTATGGGAGGATGCTTGTTTTGGCGGGGACTGTGCTGCAGTGCGCGGAATGGTTGGAGTAGTTTGAGTTGAGGTGGGAGTATCTGGGGAGCCTATGGTGTGAGAGGAGTTGGAGCTGTGGTCACTTGCAGTATGCTCGGGAGGCTTGCTGGGGTCGTGAGGGCGGTTCATGTTGCTTCAGTGTAGACAGATGGAAAGGGGATCTGGTAGTGGGCAATGTGCTAAAAGCCGGAAATGTGAAGATATCAGAAGGGGAATACAATCAGCATGGGACACAGATGCGAGACACAAAATTGTTTGTTGATTGTTTTGTCTAGTCCCAAATGCGAGACAAATAAGCGCTGGAAGAGCACTTGCCAGAACCTCAGGAGCACCTTCTCGCGGAGACTTAGCCATTCATCACAGCATCCTTCTTATGTTAGCATTACTCAGTTATTTTTGGTACTAGCAGACTCACCCTCGCAACGCTGTAAAGCGGTTTTACGCCCGTCCAGTACTCGAACTGATGCACGCCTTGTCCAACGAGTACCTCCAGCCCGTTCACGGTCTTCCACCCAGCATCTTGACTCAACTGGATGAGCGCCGTGACCGGTGGCTTGTAGGCCATCTCAAGCAGGATCCTCTCCTCGCCACGCTCCGTCTTTACGTCTTTAGCTTTCTCGAAGAATGCGCAGAGCGTCTCGCGAATAGTTGGATCGAGGGGCTGGTCCGCTGGAACAGTGCCAATAGCGACGGTTGGCATGGCGTCCAGAGAAGAAACCTGCTCGGGTGAAGTGATGACCTGCAAGTTGTAGGAAGACGGGAAGTCACTCTTCAGAGCTTCGATCTTGTGAGCGTTGCGACCAAGGAGATAGATCGGGCCGTAGCCCATTTCCTTGAGCGCATAGATGGCCGCACGACTAGTACCGCCGCCGCCGATGACCAGTCCAGCGCCTACACCGTGTGCGCCAGTGTTGCGAAGAATAAGAATCATACCGAGGTAGTCCGTGTTGCGCCCGATCAGACGTGTGATTTCCTTGCCAGTGCTTTCATCGATAGATACCTCAGGTACAATCGTGTTAAGCGCACCGATGGCCTCGACTTCAGGGCCGACACCGTCGATTAGCGGGCGAACATCCTGCTTGAGAGGGATTGTCACGCTTGCGCCGCCAAAATCTGGTGCTCGGATAATGTCGCGAATCGAGCTTGCGTCAGTTGTCTCGTGCAGACCGTATGTGTGCGGCAGCCCTGTCTCGCGGAACAAGCGGTTGTGCAGACGTGGGCTGGGGCTTTGCGATATGGGCGAGCCAAAAATGCAGAATTTCTTGGTCGGAATCTCACCCATCAATGACAGCCCGCGACGGATGTCAGCAGCGGAGAGCTGGCCTGGTGCGGTGGCCGATGGAAGCAGCGGATGCGAGACAGGTGCCATGAATCCATTCAATATGCGACTCAGCTTACCGTGCTCGCCCATGTTGATCGCAATGAGCGGGGTGGGATGCGCTGTCTCAGCCCAGCTCTTGAACTCTGCCAGCGCAAAGTTGTCTTGTAGTGACTTTGCCACGCCCACCAGCTTTATGACGGTTCCATACTGCAGTGCGCGATTGTAGTATTTCATCCACGAGCCATTGGTCCAGCTGAGTTCGCCCTTTGGATCATGGTGGCTGGCGATGATTTCTGTGAAGCCGCGCGTTTCCGAGACTTCACGCAGTACCTCCTCCGGCATTGTCATCTCCAGATCCACGAATTCGCAGCCAAGCCGTATCGCGGATTGGTACAGCGATCGAGCCTCAGCATACGCCTCGTCAGGGAACTTGCCACCCTGCGCCTTCGTTCGCAGTGTGAAAATGACTGGTATGGTTGTGACGTTTCTTAGAATCGTCAACTGCTCAATCACAAATTCTGGCGTAGGCAGGCCTTCTGAGCCTTCGGGATCCTCGAGCAAGTCAACTCTCAGCTCGACTGCATCTGCGCCAACGACGATCTCGGGCAGATCTTTTGCGCAAGGCTCAAGGTTCGGTGCAGACAGACACACAAAGAAAGACTGTTTCTTCTTCTTGATGTCCTGCAGTGTTGAAGTTCTTCCAGTGATGATGTTGAGGAAGCGCCCAATCTCAGTCTGCGTGTGTGCCAACGCCTTGGATCCAGCGGCTTGACTGTGGAAGCGATAGTTACTGCACTCCACATACCACGGCTTCCGCCTTAGCCACACACCCATCATGTCCTCAACGTACGCGGGTCGTGTCTTGTCAATTTGCAGGAACTCGACAACCTTGTTGATGTCTCGCGAGACAAGCAGCACGATGCCCCCACTCTTCTGATAATCCACAAGGATCTTTCGCGCTTCAGGAATTTCCACAATACCGCCACCACATGCAAAGATGTGGCCTGTAGGTTTCTCCTTGACCGTCCTTTGGAGAAGTTCGAGCTCGGCTTTGCGGAATCCGTCCCAGCCGCTGGTTTTAATGATCTCGGGAATGGTCATGCTCATGTGCTGCTCCAAAGCTGTGTCCAAGTCGATGAGTGGCCATCCGAGAGCTCGTGATGCCCAGCCGCCAGCTGTTGTCTTGCCGGCTCCACGCATTCCAATGATGAAGATGGACTTTTGCTGGCCTTTTGATGTGATCTTCTTACCATGAGATTGCTGCGGTGGCTCTACACCAGTAAGCTCAGCCTTGAACTGTTGGTTTAAGATGTCCCAGTATCCCGGCCACGTTTTGCCTGTGCAGTCCTTCTCAAGGATGAGTACGGGCTCGGGTGCGACTAAACCAAGTACGCCGAAGCTCATTGCTACACGGTGATCGTCGTAGCAGTGGATGCCGACTTTAGGTGCATCCAGCTGATATCCACGCCCATCGACCTCAATACCATCATCGAACTGTCTGCACGTGATGCCGAACTTGGCAAGCTCGTCTTCCATAGCTTGGATACGATTGCATTCCTTGACACGCTGGTTTGCGATACCGTAGATACGCGTGGTCGTCGAAGTGCCGTTTGATGAGCATACCGCAGCCAGGACCGATGCAGTCAGGAAGGCATCTGTCATGGGCTCCATGTCAATCTCTTTCACGGCCTTGAGCTCTCCACGAGGCGGGCCTGTTACAGTAGTAGAGGTCTTGGTTTGTTCGACCTTGCAACCCATGGGCTTCAGTACTTCAATCGCGAAGCGTGCGTCGCCTTGGAGTGAGCCTGAACCAATGTTTGGTACCGTGCATGTAGTGCCGGTGATTGCTGCAATGGCAAGTGGATAAGTCGCCGAGCTAGCATCGCTCTCGACGACGTATTCTGCTGGGTTGGTGTACGGCTTGTTGGGAATGCGGTAGGTGTTGGGGTCGCTCTGATCACGCTTAACCTGTACACCAAAGGATGCCATCATTGCGATGGTCATGTCAATATATGGCTGCGAAATGACTTTGCCACCCACGAGTCGTAGTGTTACTGGCTTCTTGGAGTAAGGCGCACTCAGGAGAATAGAAGAGACGTACTGCGACGACACATTCGCAGTTAGCTCAATTTCACCGCTGAACGCTTCAGAACCGAAGCCGCCACAAGCAGAGATACGTAGGGGCAGGCTACCCTCCTTCTCCTGGTAGTCGACATCAATGCCCATGGTCCGCAACGACTTGACTAGCGGGCCGATAGGGCGCTCCTTCATGCGCGCATTGCCAGTCACCACAGTTGATGTAACACCCTCCTGGGCCTGACAGAGAGCGGTCACCGATGTCAAGAAGCGCGCTGCAGTACCAGCATTGCCAAGGTACAGCTCGTTGCTCGAGGCCTTCAGCTGGCCACCGTTGCCGGTAACGACCAATTCCTTGCCATCGTTCTCCCAGGAGAAGCTGGCACCCTGCATCTTCGCGAGTGCGTCCAGCATGACTTGGGTGTCATCTGAGTGGAGCAAATTGGTGATCCGACACGAACCAGTGCCGAGCGCTGCCAGGACGAGCACTCGGTTGGAGACACTTTTTGAGCCAGGAGGTGTACATGTCACGTTCAAGTCGGACGGAATGCCGGGGTGCACGGAGATGCTTGGCGACAGAGCGATTTTGATGTCGCGATCCACGACGGAACTCGCCTTCTTCTCGTACGTCCTGCCGATGCCGGACAGAAGCACAATTTTCTTTACCGCACCGGCATTCTTCTTGTCTACAGCCATGATCTTGATGAGCTCGTCTACCGGGCAGTGTTTGTTCGCCGATCGTCTGCGCACCGTCTTGTCTGCCAGTGATGTCGGCAAACCGTAGCTAGCGATGCATTTTGTCAAGCGCGCGACTGCGGATGGGTCGAGCACTCCCAGGTATCTTGCCAGCTCCGCCTCCTTGACCATGCCGATCGCAACGCACTCTCCGTGGAGGATTTGAGGCGTGAGAATAGCTTCGTAGGCGTGTCCGATTGAGTGGCCGAAGTTCAGCAGATTGCGCAGCCCGCCCTCGCGCTCGTCGGCTGAAACGACTTCTGCCTTGACGCGCACAGAGCCCAGGACTATTCTCTTCAGTATTCCGGCTATGCTGTCGAAGTTTCTGCGCCCGTCGGTGGTCTTCTGGTCCATGGCTGCGAGGATGGCGTCTGCGTTTCCCTCTAGCGCTGTGAACTCCTCTTCGTTCCAGATGGCTGCTGTCTTGACCACTTCAGCCATGCCGTTGATGACCTCGCGCTTGGGCAGTGTCTCCAAAAACTGCAGGTCGATGTATATCCTCTCGGGCTGCCAGAATGCGCCGACCAAGTTCTTGCCCGCAGGCACGTCAATGGCCGTCTTGCCGCCAATGCTCGAGTCTACCATGGCCAGCAACGTGGTGGGCACGTTCACAAACTTGATGCCGCGCATATAAGTCGCGGCAACGTATCCGATCATATCGCCTATGACTCCACCACCCAGGGCTATGATGACCGTGTCGCGCGTGCATCCTTGTGACAGAAGCCAATCTTCTACGGCAGCTTTTGTGCTTCGTGATTTCGACGTCTCGCCAGGTGGGATCGTGTATGTGAGGAGGCGTGGGGAAGAGGCTATCGAGGCAGCCGCGGCGGAGAAGGAGCGCTCGAAGGTGGGTGTGTAGGTTGGGCCAATGTTCGTGTCGGTGATGAGGACGTAGGTGGACGAGGGGATATTTTGCAGCAGATCTTCGGCAATGTAGCTCTGCCACAGTCCGTAGTCGACGACTATCGAGTCTTTGCCCAAGATGTTGACCTTGGTGGGCTCAGCTTTGACTCCGTTGGTCGCCATGGTGGGCTATGACTGTCCCGCAGAAGGTGCGAATAACAACCAACTGTCGATATTAGGCCGCTAAATTGTTCAGGAAGATAGGAATAGTTTTCAGGAGGGACGAAGTATTTGCATCCTGTGAATTGGTCACAGAAGTGCTTTGTGCTGACTGATGTGTAAGCTTCTGTGACTGGTTCTCAATAAAGTTATTGCGCGCCAGCTCCGATCGGACCTTCCCAGGTTGCAGATGCGCTAGCCGAGCCCCTCGCTCCCTGCCACCCCGACATGTACAACACCGTACACCGGACTTCATCTATTCACTGTTCACTCCATTTGGGGAATAGCTCATGGAATTTATGATGCAACCGTCTCTCGTGACTGTGTCTCGAGCGTAGCACGCGGGAAATGATGGGCATCGCGAAGGGACGTAGTGCGTGCTACGTCATAGCATCGCGCACAGCATCTCGCATTGAAAGAGACGAATGTGCATCACTTTATCTCCAAGGACAGTGCACAGCCAGGAACTCATCTGCTTCTGGCTGTAAGAATCCGCGCATGTTTGCAGAAAGGTAGTCAAATGTGGAGGCCTTATTCGTACAGTGAGTCACATTGACTACAAAAACCACAGCATTCTGCCCATCGGTTTTTACATCCTCAAACCTCGAAAGACCCAATACTTTGAATCATGTGGGCTCCAGACAAGGATACAAAAGTCGTGATGGTGACCGGCTTCGTGCGTTCACCCAGAGCAGCCAAAGGCACCCCAGCTAACACGGCCCTAGCCCGACCAGAATACCTCCAAAATGCCGTCACGAGAGTTCATCTACCAATTACCTCCAGACACAAGAGCCACCAATGGCGAATATATCGAGATTTTCCCTATGGACAAACCACTACAGGAGTCAGCTACAACCAAGTATCGCGAATGGCTTGCTATTACTGCCGACCAAGTCAAGCAATGGTCACCAGACTTGGTCGTACATGTCAGGCTAGATGTCAATAACGGGGCTGGAGTCTTCAAGCTTGGGAGAGCTGCGCCGAAAGAGGGATGCCACAATATCCCAGATGTCGATCGTAAGGCTTTCACCCGAGCAGGATACAAAAATGTTTTCACAAAACCAGCCGCTTTTTTGAATACCAATCTGGATATTGACTCTGTTTTCGAAATATGGCAGACTGCTTGCTCCTCGTTGACCTCATCCGTGGCGATGGAATCATCAATGAAGAACGGCACCCTTGAGTTTAAATACAAGTGGGCGGTCGATGTGAAGCTGAGCGACGAGCCAACGTCCTATACATGTGGATATCAGTACTACATTAGTATGCTACAAGCAGAGAAGACGACGGGGAAGAAGGACCATGTGTTCGTGTCCGTGCCAAAGTGCGAGATCAAAGAGGAGGTGCGCTTGTCGACTCAAGTGATAGAGGAGCTCATCAAGGCTGTCGTCGACGTCCAGGGAAAGACTGAGGATCACTAAGCCATTGGCAGCTCCTCGACCTTGCCAGCAAATCTACCGCGATCAAAGCCCCTCACAGCGGTAGCATCGGCGCTTTCTTTGCGGTACGGCGCTTAAAGTGTATCAGACCAAGGAAACTCATCATCCAGCTACTCCGGCAAGACGGAGCTGTACGTAATGTCATTCGCTGGAATGCTAGACCCTGATTTGAGCGTGATGCAGGCACGTGACAGGCAAGGAAGGAACGAAGACGCGACTTTGGCGCGTCCGCTCAATAAGCGAGTCCCACCAGGTTTGCAACTCCACAAGCACGGATCCATTTTCCCCAGGTAATATCTCCGCCTATGAAAGTCTCGAACGTCTCATGCGCCGAGCTCTGGGGGATGATGCGGGTCCTCAGCGATACCTTCGTCCTGGGAGGGGACCTGACGCAATGTTCAGTCACGATAAGATCTAGCTAGTCAGCAGCCTCGAAACCAAGTCTTTGACTTCAGTATTGTTCGACCTCCTGGCGGCGCACGAGTCTCGTGCGTTGACCACTACCTGCTCAGTCAACAGGTCTGACAGGCAGCACTCAACTTCAAACTGTAGTGCATTCTCCACAGTAGGAACCTCCGGGCGCCTACCTCGCGACAGTGTACACCATCTGCCCTGTCCGCTCATTGCCGGTCACGGACACAAGTACAGCCAGCCAAGCCGCTTAGGTGTGCTAAGGACATGTCAAGCCCTTGGAACTCGCAACAGCCACAGTTACGGGAGACGCCACGGCTGAGCCAAGTATAAATGTAGATATAAGATCACGAAGATGCCGTTCTTTCCAGATAAAGTGGATACTTCAACCAAACATGAAATCGCCATTAGCTTTAGGCTCTCAATCCAAGGCCCTGTCCGCTCGGAAAGCTCTGCTCAAGCCTCCGCTTCGATCAAAGTCGCCCCATTTTGGATGCACAACTGACAGAATGCGCGGAGATGGAGATGCAGCTCATGGAGAGATGAACGAAGCTTTCAGGAGTAATTCCACGGCATAGATCAAGATTGGCCTAGTCAAGATCCGCATCTGATGGCCTGATTACAGGCCAGTGCTACCTTGCGCTCCTGTGCAGCTGGCACGCGTTTATTGCAATACTTGCGCCTCAGGGTGGATCCTATGTATTCCCTGTCTCAACGAGATACGAAGTCTTGACATCCATATCAGGCAGGAAGCCCGCGTTTCGTCAGCAAACCACGGACAACCGGAAAGCTGTTGGCCCAAGATCTCAAGGCAGTGTTTATCAACGCGGCTCAGCTTCCAACGTGGTTAAGCGACGTCAACGGCGCTTTCCAAGGGCTGGGTGGGCATGGCATGTCTCGACTACCCCGTGGGGTTGGTCCCTTTCCAACCCCGTGGTAGAGTATAAAACCAAGGTCCACCATCGATCGTTCTCGATCTTTGCAACGGCGATCGACAAACTTCCTGTCTCTCCACTTACCAGCCTTTCTTCAAGATGAATAACAACATAGATTCATCGGCTGCCCTGTCGGAGCACAAAGAGAAAGACATCGATTCGGATACTCCAGGCACGCCGCCAGCCCGTGTCGAGGATGTGGAGAAGATCGGCACCTCTGCTGCTGTGGATAAGGAGACAGAGAGAAGGCTGTTGAAGAAGCTAGACATTCGCATCATTCCCATGGTGTGCTGGATCTATCTGGTAAGTTCAAGGCCTACGAAATTGATTGCTGAGACATTACTGACTTCTTTCCTCAATCACTGTAGATGAACTTTATGGACCGAGTGAACATTGGCAATGCAAAGCTGTACGGGCTCGAGGATGATCTTGGCATGTCTGGCAACCAGTACCAGCTTGCTGTGTCGCTACTCTTTGTTACCTATGTTGTAAGTAAGGTCGAGCTACCAGGACTGCCTCTGCTGACAAGCATTCAAGATTTTTGAGACACCTTCGAACATGATCATCAAAAGGCTTCAGCCAGCGCGATACCTTGCCGGACTCGTTTTCTGTTGGGGCATGGTTGCTACCTTCAGCGCCTTTGTCAACAATTTCGCCGCACTCGTGGCTTGCAGACTCCTCCTCGGTATTTTCGAGGCTGGTCTTTTCCCAGGTGTCATTCTGTACCTCTCAATGTGTACGTGCTTCGCAATGACCCGTCCTAACGAGGCTGATATTTCATAGTTTACAACAAGCGCAATCTGGCCTTGCGTCAGGCCTACTTCTACGGTACCAGTGCCATTTCTGGCGCTCTGGGTGGTCTTGTAGCGTATGCTATTGGAGAGTTAGATGGAGCTGCTGGATGGTCTGGATGGCGATGGATGTAAGTCGTGATTTCCAATGTGTACACAAAAACCGCTTTGTTGCTTCGCGTGCCTCGAACTCCGACGATTTTTAGTCTACTATCTGAAAGTGTTTGCTGACACTGCATGCAGTATCCTCATCAACGGTATCCCTACCATTCTCACCGCGGTCGTCACACCTTTCGTGCTTCCCAACAGCCCCGAGACTGCCAAGTTCCTCACTGAAGAAGATCGCCGAAACCTGGTGACACTCCGAATGTCTGAAATTGGCCAAACAAAATCTGGACAGCAGATGAACAAGAAGGACGTCATGGATGGAGTCAGGGACTGGAAGACATATGCTTATGCTATCAGCCAATTTGTCGGCTTGGGCATGCTGTACAGCTTCAGCGTGTTTTTGCCGACTATCATCGATGGTATGGGTGGCGGATGGAGCCGCCAAGTCGTCCAAGCACTCACAATTCCCGTGTACTTTGCCGGTTTCGCTTCCTACATCGTATGCGCCTGGTACGGTGATAAGATCCAACAGAAAGGCATCTTCTGCATCGGCGGTTTAGCAGTCAGTATGCTGGGATACATCTTCCTCATTATCAATAAGGGTTTAATCCTGAGCTACTGCGGTACCTTTATCGTCGCTTTGGGCCTGTGGGTATCTACGGGAGCCGCATTCACCTGGATCAATAACAATAACCCTCGCTATGGCAAGCGTGCATTCGCCTCCGGCATGCAAATAACGATCGGCAACATCTCTGGTGTAGTCTCACCCTTCCTGTACTCTTCCAACACTGCGCCTGAGTACCTACCCGGATATGGCGCAACCATCGGACTCTTGGCTGTTGGAATCATGCTCTACACTGCACTTCATTTCTACTTCCGCATGCAGAACAAGAAGAAGCGCGAGGGCAAGTTCGACTACCTGATGGAGGGCAAGACTGAAGAGGAGATTGCGGAGATGGGAGAGAACAACCCGAGATACATGTACACGATTTGAGGGAGGATCGTTTAGATGATCTGGGTTGGCTTTTTTTCATAGAATGTAACCACCATATTTGGATCTTCAACAACTAGTACGAATGAGCATGTTCATGGAGGAAGCTTTCTAATGTGATTCGAATTGTGGTGCATTTGCTTTGCGGGCTTGCCTGAAGATCTACACCTGCTAACCGAATGCAGCAAGCGCAATGTAGGCCGCGGTCTGCTGACGTCAGCACCCAAACATGAAGCAGCATTTGGTATGTAGCCAACCACCAAAACTCTACCAATCACTTTTCGCCCAATCGTATGCCCGACGTCTCATTCTTCCGCCCAATCGTATGCCCAATATCTCATTCGCAGGAGCTAAGAAGCGAAAGACGCGCCATTCCGGCTACATCTTCAGAATGTCCCGACAGGAGCCCGGCAGCACACAATTAGCGCTTGCCTCAAGTGGTCTCTTGTCGCTTGTAGACGAACTACTCCTTAACATCATCGATCACATCGACAACCGCCGAGCGCTGTGTCATCTTGCTTCGACATGTACGCGCTTCCAGGGCCTCGTAGAACCATACATCTGGCGCGATCTGTTGGTGCTCACAGGATCCCATGCAAGGCACATTACACAGGCTCTGGACAGCCGTGATGAGCGAGTTGACTATATCCGAAGCTTATCAATACGATACAAGGTTGAGTATAAAGAAGGAATCGAGGAACTCAATCACCATATAGCACTAATGTCGAGGCTTAAACACTTGATGCTGGAGAGTCCCTGCCCGAATAATTCGGAGTGGCGCAATGGCCTCTTTTTCGATGGCTACTCTAGGATCGACTTTACGAACCTGCTGGCTAGCGCTGTCTATCCGCGTGCAGGACTGCCACTTTCGATGCCTATGTTGCAGTCATGTAGGTACCACGCGTGAGGTCTGCAAAGCTACACGTGCTGACACGTTCTACCTAGTAACACTTCATGCTCATGGTATAGGAGACCAGAAATTTATACTTGGGCGCGCGAAGGCGATGTTTTT
Organism: Parastagonospora nodorum SN15; assembly: GCF_000146915.1. NCBI lineage: Eukaryota > Fungi > Ascomycota > Dothideomycetes > Pleosporales > Phaeosphaeriaceae > Parastagonospora > Parastagonospora nodorum. The sequence goes on along the minus strand of NW_001884550.1, from coordinate 793,007 downwards.
GAGTCCTACTCTTCGCAAGATCACACTGTCATGTTTGAACTTTGAAGCAGACATGGATGACGACATGGTCGCAAAGAACCAGAACACCACACCACTGCAATCTTTGACTCTTGTCGAGTGCAATGTCGACGTAAAGTTTTTAGACATTATTCTGAGTTTACCGAAAGCGTTGAAAGAGCTCTCAATCGAGGAACGATTGCACGTTTTTGACGAATGCAAGCCCTCCGTGGACTGGGAGAAGCGCACTTCGTCTCCTCTGTTCCTCACAGCTTTACAGAGGCAAGCAGACTCTTTGCAACGCCTTACTCACATTGGCGGTCTGCTAGATTACATACCAACACGAGTAAACGATCCTGAAGGTCCTGCAAAACTACGCTCTTTAACTAGCCTTGAGCATCTAGAGCTCGGGTTCGAGAGTCACCTGAACTATCATTTGCGCCACAACGGCTTTCCACCGTCGTTGAAGTCACTCAAGTTTCTGGATGCGGCCTTGTCGATAAGTGCTGGTCACGACATACGATCCATGGCCGCCGTTGCCTTCCGCACTATTACATCCATCGTCACCGATTGTTTGCCTGCAACGACTCCGCCGGGCTTTACTATACATTTACACTTTTCCGACCACTCTATCTTCCGCCTGTTTGTCATTGCGCACCCGGAAGAGCAAAATCGCCTCCTATCGTCATTATTTCTCGACCGTCCCGCCATATACAAGATTGCAAGCATTCTCAAATCATACAACGGCCGGTTCCTCATTTCGCGAGAAAATTTCCCGTCAGGCACTGCATACATCCCGCCATACATGTACGGAGAAGAGGAGCCGATGGAGGAATGGATGTACGATTCAGACGACTACTGGCGCTTTATCGGCATCGATTACCAAGTCATGGACGATGAGGAATTGAGGGCCCAGCTGAAGGGGCAAAAGAGACTGAGGATCTGCACTGGATGCATGGCACGAGGGCTGACGGTTGATCAATGCAAGAGTTTAGGAGTCGGTAGTGCTTGTCAGCCATGTATGAGAGCGCATATGGTGTGTCGATGGGACGATATTATTGGGGAAGAGGAGGCGGAAGCAGCGGAGGAGGCAGGGCTGCAACAAATACTGCACTAGAGTAAGATCACGTTCCCATTTGGCGCCGACATAATACATGTTCCACGTTAGTCAAGGAGAAGAGATGAAGAGGTATTCTGTATATGTTCAGCGACTTCTATAGCATGAAGTGATCTATTTCATAGCAGCGTATACATTCAGGCGCCTTTAGTCAGCTCTGAGAGGATCCGCTCATATTATGTAGGTGCAAAGCAGACACGAATCTTGCCGACGTCTGTTGTTTCCAGTGAGTAGGTCACAATAGGATTGGAGGTATAAGACCTCTTAGCCAGCAGCCATGTGAAGGCACGGCCCCTCGGCTAGTACTACACCACACTATCCCAGTCCTATCCAATACGAGTATCGGAGAAAAGAATCAGGAAGAAAGATGACCAAAAGCTCAAGGCGCCAAGGGGCCGTTAGCAGATGCTGTTCACTTCGCGCCTTTTTCGTACATATTTACTGTTGACTATACTGCGTCATACCCGATCTTCTCTTCAACATATCCCTTCTCAGACATGTACTCAGCCGCCTCATTCATCTCCGGTACCATGTCGTCAGCATTATGACCCAGCGACGTCTCCTCACCAGAAAGAAGCTTTATAATTCCTTGGTGACGCTTAATCTGCGGGGGATCATACCATGCCATTATTCGGCCCTCTTTAGCATCATACTTGAACGCCTTGCGTGTCGCATACCGCAGAAAAGTGTAATGCGACGCTTGGAGCCCGATGGCTATTGCAACAAGTCTAACCAGCTCGTATGCAGCCGTGCTAGACGAGTCCAGGTGGCGATAAAGATACATCATACGGATAAATTGCTCGGCGACTTGGATGTAGGACCGGCGAGTGAGGACAGTGCGTATGCGCATGGTACGGTCGTATGGCTGATTGAAGTACCTCCGCAGTGTTTGTAGGTTTGAATCTACAGCCGTGCCAGTTATCTGAGTGCGGATACTATCAGCGACATACTGCAGCGAGCCTCGTGAAGAACGTACCGGATGAACAAACCAGTCCTCATACGTGCCCATACACGAGACGTCCCAGCCCGGCGTATTGACCACGAGCGCGGTGACAAAAGTGCGTGCGACAAACAAGCCAGCCACTAGAAGACCTTGGTTGCTTCCATCGGCCCAAGTCTCCTGGTCCAGGTGCATGCAGAGGCTCAGCGCGCAGAGCGTGACAATCTGCAGCACCCAGAAACTCTTCGGCCACAGCCTGTCGGGCCTGATGAGCAAGAGTGCGGCAATGACGATTACCGCGTATATTGCTGTGATGTCGTTGCACTGTTTGCCGAATTCTGGTATGAGGAGACTGAGCCAGTCCGCGGAGACTTCGTGTACTGTCCGGGACGATGTTTTAGAGACAGCGCTACGGACAGCTACGAACACAAGCAGGATGAGCTGAGCTGCTACGTATACCAAGGTCAGGATGGCGGAGGTCCAGGATAAGCCGATGAGCCTGGTGCGTAAGAGGGCGCGCCCAGTGCGCGATGTCTTGTCTGTTAGCATATTGAGTGCTGGTAAGATATACTTGGTTTTGGGGAGTTGTTTGATGTCGAGCAACGTTCTTGTATACTGCTCTTCAATTTAATTTATACTTGAACAGTTCTGACCCGTAGTAGACTAGGGAGTCGACCCCAGAGGCTCGTAGTCCGTGCTGTGTCTACCACGGTTCGACTCGATTAGTGTACCAGATGCACCTCAAGTATTGAGGGAATCCGCCTGGTGAGACATCATGAGCACGCACTCTCCAGTATAATGTATCGTAAATTCCGTCATGTTATTAGTTACATCAGAAAATAGGAACCCATCTATAGCGTGTATCTAAAGAACGGAGACTTGTCGCCCATGTGCATCAGCTCGTCCTCGCTGTACTTGGCGCGAATGGCCTCCTCGCCGAGCTCCGCAAGCATGTCGTCCTTCTTCTTGTTCTCGCGCGCATACGCCCATCGCAGCACTAGTGTCATCAGGATAGCAGCACAGCACATGGCCAGACTCGCTGCAAATCCAGTGGTATACTTCGGCGCCTCTCTTGACAGGTAGATGTTCGAACCCATGATACCTCCCATGTTTCCGACCGAGATCAACAAGGCCATGCCGATTGCGCGCTTTGAACTCGGGGCAAGTGAGTTGCCAACCCATGACACGAGACACGTGAACGGACAGTAAAGACCTGCGGCCACGGGGAAGAGCATGCCATATGTCAGACCCGGGTATCGAGGATGGGGGATTGCCAGTTGAGCGATGAAACCGCAGATAGCGATCGCGTAGCCGGCAATGATCCAGGGAGATCGAATTTGGCTCAAGTCAGAGCCCCATGCCCAGATGAGCGTGACGATAGCCGCGAAGACGTAGATTGGAATCGTGAGCAGTTGTGCGTTGGCACTCGAGTATCCGAGACCGTTGATAACGGTAGGCACCGTGGCCGTAAACCCGTAAACACCGACAGTGTTGCCCCAGAAAATCACGGTCGCAGCCCAGATCTTCCAGTCAGTCAGTCCGGCGATGATGTGTTTGGAGCCAATCTTGTCATTGTTAGTCGTACGTCCGGCGCCCGATGACGTATCGTTCGCGAGCCTTCGAACAAGCAAGTCGCGCTCTGGTTGTGTTAAGAATGCCGCAGTCTCTGGGCTATCGGGGAGAATCTTCCAGATGAATAGACTGAGTGCAACAGGGATGAGCCCTTCGATGATGAAAATCCATTGCCATCCACCCAATCCTGAGCGTCCGTCAAGCTGCTGGATACCGTATGCCAAAAGACCCGAAAAGGCACCAGCGAGAGATGCTGCGACGTAGAAAACTGCCATGCGACGTTGCAGCTCGAATCGACGGTACCAGATGGTGAGCAAAAAGGTTGCTGCTGGGAAGAAGCCAGCCTGAATGATGCGGTCAGCGTCGTACAAACGTCCAATTACGCAACCCGACTCACCTCAGTTACACCGAGAAAGAATCGACCAGCAAGCAGTCCGCCGTAGCTGCTGACAATACCCATCAAAGTCATTACTGTTCCCCAGCTGAACATCAAAATGGCCATCCAGTGCGAAGGCTTCATCTTCTTCAAGATGATATTACTTGGAACTTCCAGTAGTGTGTACGGGATGAAAAAGATGGTCACAGCTGTGTTGTATTGCAGCGTGTTGGAGGGCATGTTTAGGTCCGTCGTCATGCCCGCGATTTTTGCATTGCCGACTTCAGAAAATTAGCAAAGTGGCCATAACGTCATTTGGTAGATACGAGGGAAGATGATAGTGCGTTGCAGTCGCGGTCAAAGCCCAGCCATGCTGCATAGCTTCAAGATATCGGTTGAGCTACCCACTGCTCCACCCTCGTCGCTATCGTGGACGACAACACGTAGGATAGAAGACGTATATAAACTTACTATTGCTGCGATCGATGAAGGCGACCAAGTAGAGCAATGACAATATTGGTACCAGCCTCATGTCCACCTTTCGAAGGACTCGGGCGGACTCTGATTCGTCGAGCTCGACATCTTGCGAGTCAACCTCCCCAGACGAATGAGAGGTCTTCTCCGCAATATCTTCGACGCGATTGTCGTAGGTTTCGTCCCGCTTGATATCAGCTGGGGGGGAGGCCATTTTGGAGCTGACGCAGGATGCAGTCGTTGGAGCGTTTTGAAGCTGCGAATCTCAAAAAATTGCGTCGGCTACATCATCCTCTTTAACCAGCTCGGCCTTTGACAAGACCGAGCCTCGTGGCGAAGGCCGGTCGCCTGTCAGCTAGGGCATCGTGTAACCGTGACCTTGGTTGTGGATTCTCCATGTTCATCTGGGGTCGGTAGCGGTGCCTCTGCGGGGTAAAGCGGTAAGGATCAGCGGGTTTCCGTCTTTGTGGGGAGATCTGCATGACGTCTCGCTATCTTACTCGCAGTTGAGATGAATTGCCAAGGGTTCATTTGCCGATTCTTTACCCGATCGTTGATGGCTGCGGTGATGGATGCACAAAGTTATGTTCGCGTAAAGCAAGTGCAGCGACCTCGGGTGAACTGAGGCGGAAGGAACGTTCGGACTTACCTAGACGGATTTAGTGCAAACGGCTCGTGACGAGTGATGTAAACATAAACGTTCCGTTTTCGCCCTACTGACCATTGACCTTCGATGCTATGCTGATGAGGCAGTTTATGACTTTAGGACGTACGTTGTGGGGGATACAACCGACACCGACTGCATCACTTCTGAGTAGGATCTGCACTTGTCCACACACGCTGGTCTGACTGGCAAGAGCTACTGCATGACACAGATCCTCTTTTTTTTTTTTTGGCATAGCGTGGGTTCTTGTAACATGACAGATCTGGTACGAGTCCATGGGATGTTCAAGGATATATCGTGCATACATAATTGAACCTTATCTTCGGATATCCGGCTCGGAGGCTTGATCAAACCCGACAGTCTCAAAAAACCCTGACCGATGATCTCAGCCGCCTCGCCTATCTATGTGAAGGTTTGGCGCAAGGCACGCACAATCCAGGCAGGCGCGTCGAGCATGAGACTCGAAGTTTGAGACATGTATGTAAAGTCGCTGTAAATGCTCGCTTTGTCTCCATGGAACCGCTGATAGCGCTTGCAGCTTGCTCCATGGCTTCCAGAACAGGGATTGTGCTGTGGTGAGCGCCTGCCCTCGCAATCATGGAAAACAAACACGGATGTGACGTCACGTGAGAGTCGCCAGCTCGAGGAGCCTTGCAGCACTTCGTGCACTTTCTCTGATTGTGAACACGGGCCTTTAAAATGTCACCCTGTAAATTTCATGAACATTTCAACACAGCGGACGTAAGTATGAGGATTGTTGGCTCAGGGGGCGAATGCACGTCTGCTTAAGTACAAAGAGAAAAGACATCGGCTATCGCTGAAGGGATGGTCTTTTGCATTTAGGATTGAACTGACCATGGGTATTGCCTCCAAGTTCCTCATACTATGATATCTGCCTTGTTGACGCACTTAATGCATCCGCGGGCACTTCGCGGTTCGTTGATCGTTACATAAGACCTGATATTGTCTCAGAACTTCCACCTACTCAATGAGGATATTACAACAGACCGATAGCGATGTCACCGCGAATTCGAGCTGTGATGTGTATGTCGACGTCGAGATCTAGCTTGATGTGAACTTTCAAACTTCCCTTCACGTCTTTGTCGAAATGTTCCAAGCCGAAGCCTGCATTGTTGTCCTTCTCGCCAGCGGGACTCGTAGCAGCAGCTGCAGAGTTGGCAAGGCCAGTGACTGCTTTGGCTGGGTCGCTGGTATCGGCTGCACCCTTGCGGCCGCCACTGGGGTTGGTGGTGCTTGGTGCGCTGTGCGTGTATTAGCTAGGGCTCATGACTGCTGAGCTCAACCATACTCGCTCCCTGTGGTCGACATGTTTGAATTGCTCTGGTTTTGGTCCGGAGTTTTGGGTGGAGAGGGTGGTTCGTCCGGTGGTTGGCGCTTGCCTTTAGACTTTTTGCGCTTCGATGGAGTTGTCGGCGAAGCCAGATCTTCTTGCGTGGTGAGAAGAAGGATAGGTGGATGGATCTGATACTTCACAGCAGGGCTCGGGAGCATGGGCTGGGGCTATAAGAGCTCGGGGGAGCTGCATATGTCATGCTCGGCCTCTCTGGCCACCTGTGCGTGCTGTAGCTAGCAGAGCTTTATTATCGATCATCAACCTCGGCGAAGAGGTCGTGCATGCATGGTGCTTTAGGATGTTCTGGTACGACTTCTTATTCGAGGCCCATGTGGAGTCTTAATGTTTGTTTTTTGACGGAGAGAGATTAGCTGGAAATCTGTCGTCCGAATGTAGTAGTCGGTGCTCGCCTAATACAGTCGCCAAATCTCTCAATTGGTACTGCTGTTGACGTCGTATTATCGAGTGGAAAGCTAATGCGAGCTACTGGGCGACGTAATGCATGCCTATCGTCAGAGGCGACTCGCGTACCTTCGGACCGCGTCGATCATGCATCTAGCGGCGGGCTTTAGTGGGTGTAGACGGCACGAATCCCGCGGGCGTTCTCAACCGCAATCGTGATAGTGGCTGCACAAAAGAACAAGCAGCTGTTTCTTGTGGACAGGCCATAAAGTTCCAATTGTCTTCTTGCCAAACATTTCTCACAGACCTTCAGCCCATCATGGTACTGGGCCTGATAGCGCTAGCGGGGACTATCCCAATGACGGCAACAGCTGTATTATCGCTCCAGGACAAGGCTGAGAGCACAAAAAAAGACGGCCTCAAAAACGAGTGGAAGACAGAACGATGTCATATGCGGTGTCGCCCGACAGCCAATTCGCCAAAGGACAGGAAAGATATCTTCGTCAACAACCACGTCGTACTACGGGATGGGAAGCTGTACGTTCAGCTATCATATTATTTAGGGGAAGCGATTCACCCCTTCTCCGGCTACTACCTACCTTATCCGGACAGCAACTTTGAAGGTCTGGTGTCAACCATCTCAGACAACCCGCCACAACTGAACTGGATATACCTGGACCCGGAGTCTTTGCAGATTTGGCATGGTCTGCGTGTAGAGGCGGAGAAAGGACTGCCTGGACCATGGGGAGCGCGAGTGTGTGCAGATGGAGAGATAAGATTCCTGTGGGACAGGTGGGAAGGCTTCATGGCTGTCGAGACGGAAGAGCAAGGACTGTGGGCTCTGTGCTTCGATCGTCACGATAATGGGCTGAAAGGCAAGGTTGAGGAAGGAAAGAGGACTGTAGAGTTGGAGCTGATACGCGTGGAAGCAGAAAAGGAATAAGCCGCGGTCTTGAAGAGGGATAGCAAAGCGCTGGCAATGGCGCAGTCACCGAATTCTTTGGATTGACCGAGTTGTGGCGCCGGTGCAGCAGGATATGCCAGTCAAATGCATGTCGGGGTGAAGGATCAATTTGGTGTTGCTTGGTAGACGCGTGTCACATTTGCCCGATCGCCTATCGACAAGGATGACGTAGCTTGGCGTTACAACTGTCAACCTTCACGGAGGCCCAATTCTGTCGCTTTTTACACACTGCGCAAGTCCTCGATTTCCACTTCAACGCTCAACTCCTCGCTCAGTACGTCTCAAATTACAATAAGGAAACTTCAATTCGCGTCCATTCAACATGTGTGACTGTGTCCCCATACCGATTTGCTTCCAATGCGGAACGTACGAAGACCTTACAATCACTTCACGACTTCTTCTAACCCAGTACAGAAACCAGAATCCGTGCCACTGTAAGATTATTGGCCCTACAATAGGGTTCGTCGTCACAGTTGGAATGGCCGTGTGTCCTCCCAGTACTTGCACCAGCTGCGCACAAACCACTAAAGTCACATGACAGATCTTCTGCTGGCCAGCTTCGCTCCTATGCTGCTGCTGCGCGACAGATGCTGGGAAGAGGTGAGTGATTTTCAATCTCGAAAATTTCATTGCTAACGTATCAGCGTGCTTGCCTTGCCAGTCGACACCGGTAATTGAACTTCCGCCAAAGCATCATACGCAGACACTGACTTCCAACTAGGGAATGCGATCAGCAATGCGATTCCGATATGAACCCTCTACTGAATCTCTCAATGATATCCTTTACCTCTTTATGCCGTTTCGTCTTATCAGTGTCTACGTCCAAACTTCTTGTCCGCAAGTGAACTGTCTTACATGAATCCCTCAAAAGGTCCAAATCGAGGAAGTACAGTCGCGGTATGTCTATTGCACTATTCAGCTGGTCACATGAACGTTGGCTCCCATGCGTTTATACTTGCTACTGATTGCTTTAACTCACTCAGCGATTAAGCGTCACGTCCATCGCTCAGTATAAGCGCGTTCTCGCCGGAGACAGTCCGCTCAGCGGGGTGCAGTGAAATAGTAACCGAACACCCTCAGCTCTTGTATGGCCAACGCGGAACCCTGCGCAAGTCCAGCCTTCTTTCACCCAGCCGGCCAAAGCACGTGTACGTCGCGTGTTTGTCGTTGTTGGGCCGGTCGCGTCAATTCGTTTGCGCAGAGCTAGCGATATTTTCTTGCCTACACTTCCCACTCGCTTTGTCTCAACTGATCTTTTGCTAAGTTGAACAGCTCAATTCAGACACCAAAACCATGAATTCGGCCAAAATGTCTTCGGAAAACCCCACGTACGATGCCACGGAGGATCCAGTGGCGCCCTACAGGCTCAGCCTACTTTATACACCAGAAGATCCCTTGAACAATTCCTTGCCCTCGTCCATATTTGCACCCGGCGAGCTTGGGGATTTGAGATTCCCAAATTTTCTACCAATGCAAGATACCGCAGCTTGGGAAGTGGAACAGATTGACTATCCCTGGGAACAACGGCTTGTTGACAGGACTAGACTAGTGGAGAGTACTCAGCCGCTGGAGGAATACACGAGGGAGGAAGGTCTTCAGGCTATCGAGGAGTTCGACTGGTCGACGCCTGAAGATGGATTGGACCTCATAGCAGCTAGTTCAGTGCCGCCCACTGAGGTCACTGCCACAGACGAAGGTGAAAAGCGTGTCGAGCATGCTGATGCGACTGAGACGCAGTTCACGGTTCACATGGAAGATGTATGAGCAGTCTCATCGCAACATGAAGACGAGCGACCGGGGGAGAGGCAAAAGCTCGAAACGCATCCATTATCAACGGACATCCCCGTCTCACCGCCATGGATCGCTAGTCCTTTGAAGGCACCCACTCTAGATTCGATCTCTACCCCAACAACCGTCTCTAGCAACCTTGAAATTGCCGCTATCGATGGAGGAGAGAGCACCGATGCGATCATTGAGCCTGAAGCGACTCACCGCGCCATCGTTGGTCAGACGGAGAGTGAACCGACCAAAACCACATCATCCATTGCCTCGCTGGATCCGTTGGACCTGAGTGCAGTACGCGAAAAAGATCAAGGAGTACACGGCTACCAGTCGTGGGATTCGCAATTACAAGAAGCGGCACATGCAGGAGCCACCAACAGTACATCTGAGATACTACCTACAGGATATGGAGGAGCTGAAGTACTTGAGCAAGAGCCATCACAAGCACCATCACAAGCACGACCAGCGTCCACAGGTTCGGCACATAGGGATGTTTACGACACGATAACAACGCCATCAAACACTTCTGGCGAGCAACCTCCGCCTCTAGGTGGAAACCTAGATGCTGGCACGACCATATTGGCCTCGGATGAAACTGCCTCGAAGTCATCGGCGACACCACCAACCGAGAGTGCGCTTGAGCATGCTGATGCCAGTGATATCCCTCTACTAATCCCGATGACTGAAGGTATACTTAAACAAGAGACCACGCCGAATCCCGAAGAACAAGCTCCACTCAGGGAGAAAAGCAAGACGAGCGGCACTTCCAAGTCGAAGGCCACGTCTCGCAACTCCCTGAAGATTTCATCAACCACCAGGCCCGCTGCACCGCTCAAGCGTCCTAAAGCGCTGAAGACCCCCCAGGAGGTCCCAAGAGAACGCTTTGGTGAGACATCTGATGGGATCATACAACATGACACTAACAAAACAGCCTCAGCGGAGATCTACTTCGAGGAAGACACACGACCTTTAAACAGCCCAATCGACGCTCGCACCCGCCGTGAAGAAATCCAAGCACCCCTCAACGATGACGAAGAAGATGTGCAAGAGCGCCTCACCGACACGTCCGAGACAAAGGCCTACCAACGCCCGCCCCGCAACCCCGTTTCGAACCGCGAACTCGCTGCCTTGGGCTCGACATTCACGCCAGGCATGCATCTCGGCCTCCACCACGGGCAGTCGAAGCGTGCGCGCCAGTCCATATCAACGCGTGACAGTTCCAGCTCATCCGACGTCGAGATAACGAGTGTCAAGAAGAAGAAGCGCGACGCTCCAGCTCGCAGCAAGAAGCCGAAGCTCGAGCGCACGCAAGCCGAGATCGAGCACAGCGAGGAGGAACACAGTGATTTGTTCCCCGCGCCCAAATACGCGGCGAAGGGCAGGAAACTCCCCGCGGACAAGCGCACTGATACAAGGTTGCGCGCGTCCTCGCCGCACGCGTCGGACGTCGAAGAGAAGCCCAGAACCAAGCGCAATAGCCTGCTCAAGAACACGCTCATGCCCTCAGTCCCGGTGAAGAACAAGTTCGGCTTCTCGCCGCGCAAGCCGAGGACTAGTGGCATGCCTGCCAGCGCGAAAGGCAATGTGAGGAGTAAAGGCAAGGGCAAGAAGGCAGACAATGCCGCGGAGGAGAGTACCAGAACGCCGCTGACGAGGCGCAAGTCGCAGCAGCTAGAGAAGGAGTCGCAGCGACAAGAAAAGGACGCGAATATTGGGAAGAGATTGAGGAGCAAGGATTAGTGTGGGAGGAGGGGGGACGCTTGGAGCGGGGATTGGAGGGATGTGAATACAGGATACGAGATTGGTGATTGAAAATTGTGTGGGCGACTGGTGGTCAAGTCAGGTACATGCATGTGCGAAACTACGCCTTCGCTGCAGTTGTGTCAATGGACATTTGTCTACAGCTTGCTCGGCACAGACGCACCAGTGTCTTGCGCTAGTACGTCGCATATCCAGTCCGTCGCCTTGTCTGCCATGGCTTTTGGGAAAGCATGTCCTACGCCGTCGAATAAGACGTCTTCGAGTGCAATGTCCAAAGTCTTATCCTCGTGTAACACCTGCTTGAAGATATCCAGGAACGGCTCTCCGGCCGCGTACGGAACTAGCTTATCCACCTTACCGCTCAAGTTCAATATGCGCTTACCATGCAGCCGCTCACGTGCCAGTATCCCGAAGCGATCCAACGAAGCTTTCGATGGCGGCGAGTCGGGCTCTGTGGGCTTGAAATGACCAGGCAGAAGCAAACCCGCAGGGTCATACTGCGCAATAGCATCTTGCAGGGCTTGTGGGAAATCAGGGGATCCGAGAAACGACGCGCCTGGTGGTGTAGTACTTGTGTATGTCTCCCTCTTGGACAGACGCGCGCGATCAGTCATCAAGCGGGTGTAGTCTGGACAGCCGATACCCACTACGCCGGCTGTTATTCGCGGGTCGGAAAGCAGGCAGTGCCATGTCGCGTGGCCGCCGAGTGATATGCCGAGGGCAAGATGCTGGGTGATGGTCGGGCTGGTCCTGGTGTTGAAGACGTAGGATTCGAGGTGGTTCATGAGGTGCGAGGTGTCTGTTGCTGTGCCATGATAGCAGCTGAACATGTCTTGGGCGTGTCTTGGGTTTCCCTGCCTCCAAGCCTCATTGTGCAGTTTGTCCACTTGTCTGCTGCCGTGATTTCGCTGGTCGAATGCCACGGCAATAAGACCTTTGGGGTGCTCGCCCGCTTTGCCACTGTGTATGCGCGCGTTCCATGCCGAGATGACCTGGGCAGCTATCGGCGCCATTGTATCTTTGGTCTGGAGACGTGGGTGCAGGAGCCATAGGCAGGCAACCGAGGTGCAGGATGGCGGCAGTTCGGAGAGGCCATGGACAGTGACGAGGATGCCTGCGATGGTGTAGGTGTGGGAGGAGACGGAGGGGTCGGTGGTGGTGTGTGTGCCCTCGAGAGGGTTGTTCGTAGCTGCCATGGGCGCGTGTGCTAGAAAGCTGGAGAGGAAGTTGCAGCGGAGACGTTAAACATAGCTTCGGAGATATCGCAGTGGGGGTGATTCTGGACTTCCGAGGTACATGATTGCATAGGGCAGAAATGCATCCTACACCACTTCACTGCCGTCCGTGGGTACTTGGACATAGGTATTTCACGTGATACGGCACTTGTCATTGTTTCCAACGTCCGCGTGAACACATCTCTTGAGCACTTTGGCGTGTTACGCGCATTGTCGAGGCCAGTGGCCAGCGTGGACGGCAGGCGCGGAAGTGATGGTGGGGTATTTCCCCTCGGGTCTTTGTATATAGCAGTGAAGAGGAGATGAGATGGTTGCAAGCAAGCCTAGACTTCGATTGAAGACAGTAGGAAGGAGCGCAGTCAACACAACCAGCTCCCGCGTGCAGTCATTGTGCAACTTGCACGTCCTAGCTGCAGGGCGGTGTCCAAGGCGGTCTGATGCACGAGAGCTGGTAAGGAGATTCATGGATGGCGCTAGCAGGGGTCGTGCTGTCTTAGCGTCGGGGAAACGACATGGGAGATTGCAACTCTCGAGATGTTCCAGACAATATACAGATCAGCGGATTACGTCGCCTTGCCGTTGCGTTACTTTCTTCAGGGTCTTCCACCCTGCTGTACGCCTCCCTCGTGGCTACAAGTAATATTTCCACTGTGACTGCCGATGGGCAACGCGATTCCCCTGCGAACCATGATATAACACGTCCCGACCCCAAGCAACACATTTTCTCCCCGCAACCCTCTGCGGAGGCCACGCGACACTCCTTCTCTCTACAGCAGAGTCGGACCCCTCTCACCACCGCGAACCTTCATCTTGCCCCAGCAACATGGCTGATACCCCCGAATCCGACGTGTCCCCTATGGGCCGGAGCCCTCGCGCTACTGCACAAACAGCCGCAGATGGAAAGGAGCCCCGCCGGCTTCTCTCCCCGCTGCGAGTAGGACTGAGTGCGAATGAGAAAGAAGAGTTGCACACGGCGTCTACGTCCAACGGAGCTCCCAAGATCATGCGGTCTGCTCCCACCGGCTCGCCCTTGTACACCAAGGATCCCGGCGAATTCCCCTTCAACGCACCCTCGAATACGGCCAATGGCACAGTTCCTCCTTCAGTGGCGGCTGAATCGCCTGGCAGAGTCCACAAGCCGTCCTCGCACATGTCCAACAAATCGACCAGCTCCTACTATCCACCGTTCGCACCCGTCTCGAGACACCCGACCGGCGACGAGGCGTCCGAGCCCAGGGAGCGCAAGAGCGTGCAGTTCGTCCGATCAAACACGTACGGCACCGACTCACAAGCCGCGACGTCACGGCAGCAGTCATGGGACACGGAGGAAATGGAGGGCAAGGGCAAGGAGCGAGACAAACACGGGTCGTCGTTGATGGGCAAGCTGAGAGCTCTCACCGCGCCCATGCAGGGCCACGGCCGGACTGCTTCCTCCACGCATGGCGCCGCCTCTCCACACGCCCCCCTGTCGCCCACCTCGGAGCGCGACGAGCCCCGGTACGACATTCAAGACAGCGAGGCAGATGCGGACGGCGAGTCGAGTGCAGGTGAAGGGTCCGCACGCCCGTCGCGGCGGAGAAGAAAGAGCAGTCGTAGGTGGTTCGATGTCGAGGGCGAGGGCACACAGACGGCACCCACAACACCCAAGCAGACCGGCAGCAACCACTTCTTCTCACGAGATCGCGACTCGCCCAACGCCACACCCACTGCTGCGACGGCCAACCGTCCTGGCTTCATACGTCGCGGCACCATGAGCGACATACCCGAGCACGAGCGCCAGGGCTATTCCGAGGACGAGGGGCGCTCCCGCATCGCCAAGGAAAGCGCGTGGAAGCGCGGACTGCACAGTGCGAGGGGTCTGTCATATGGTGGTCTGCGACAGCATGACTCCAATGCAGAGGAAGAGGAAGGCCCCGAAAGGCGTCCGGGCCACCATCGCGGATTCACAGCCTTTGGCGCTGCTGACGGACGACCCTCTCCTTGGAGGATGCGCGGCGAGCGAACATCAAGTCTCAGCGCGCAAAAGTGGAAGTCTATCAAGAACAGTCTCAAGCTGCTGGGCAACAGGGCCAAGGCGGAGCGTCAAGTTGACCACGCCAAGTCTGCAGAGCTCATGGCAGAACTGCTGGCTGGTGCGCCTGCAGCCCTATTCTTGGCCAGCATGTTCCAACGGGACGAACGCGGACATAAGCGCATTCCTGTCCTGCTCGAACAATTGAAAGTCACCATCACCGAGACCGACAAAACAAAAGACAAGACTCTGAAAGACGGCGACCGACACACAGCCTTGCGCGTTGAACTGGAGTATGGCAGTGGACTGACCCGCATGAAGTGGGTCGTCTACAGGACCGTGACCGACTTTGCCAATCTGCATCTGAAGTTCAAGATTCAAGAAAAGCAGGATGCATTCAGGAACAGACCCTCGGGACGCGGCACTGATGAGAAGGGAGATGAGAAAGAAGACCCACGAACAAAGCTCCCTCGGTTTCCCAGAAGTGTATTACCGTACCTACGAGGTCTGCGAGGTTACGGCGCGCTAGATGACGAAGAAGAGGAGGAAGAGGAGGAGATTGCTGCAGCAGGGCACGCCAGTGGTCCTGACGGCGATGCCAGTGCTACCGATCGGCCTGCTAAGAACAAGCGACGGAAGTCGTCCTTTGTGCTTGCCCGTAGGAAGTCAAGCATTGGAGGTAGCGAACAGCCTGCTATGCCGCTCTCAGCACGACAGGGTAGTTTTGCTGGAGCAGGCGGGCCCAATCAAGCCAAACTCAACCACCAGGACCGGCAACGGAAGAAGCTCGAGACGTACATCAAGCGCCTCATCGCCTACCTCATCTTCCGGCCCGATAGCAACCGGCTGTGCAAATTTCTCGAACTGTCCGCCTTGGGTGTTCGACTAGCTGCTGAAGGGGGCTACCACGGAAAGGAAGGGTTCATGATGATCAAGTCATCCAAGGGTGTCACGAACAACAAGAAATGGCATCCCATGCCGATTATCAACCGTTCGTGGCCGAAGTGGTTTCTCGTTCGCCACAGCTACGTCGTCTGCGTAGATTCTCCAGAAGAAATGAATGTGTACGACGTATTTCTCGTGGACGCCGACTTCAACATGGAGTCGAAGTCCGGCAAATTGCGGGACAAGAAAGCTAGGGACATTGCCAGCGAAGCCAAGGCGTCCGCCACGGGCCATCACCAACTCAAACTTGTCAACTCTGAGCGCAAGATGAAGCTACTCGCTAGGAACGACAAGATGCTGCAACAGTTCGAGGAGTCCATCACCTTTATGACTAAGAACACTCTCTGGTCGCAACCTCAGCGCTTCGGCAGCTTTGCGCCTGTGCGAAAGAGGATCTACGCTCAGTGGCTTGTTGATGGCCGTGACTACATGTGGAACGTCTCTCGTGCGATCAGCATGGCTCGAGATGTCATTTACATTCACGACTGGTGGCTGAGTCCTGAGCTCTACTTGCGACGACCTGCAGCCATCAGCCACAAGTGGAGGCTCGATCGACTGCTGCAACGCAAAGCGCAAGAGGGTGTCAAGATCTTTGTGATCATGTACCGCAACATTGGTGCAGCCATTCCTATTAGACTCGGAGTATTCCAAGTTTTCACTTCTCGACCTGCACCCCAACGTGTTCGTTCAGCGTTCGCCAAACCAGATTCGTCAGAACACGTTCTTCTGGTCGCATCACGAGAAAATTTGCGTCATCGATCACACCGTTGCATTCTGCGGTGGTGTCGATTTGTGTTTCGGTCGTTGGGATACACCACAGCATGTAGTGGTTGATGATAAGCTGACGGGCTTTGAGATCGACGACAACCCCAAGGACGCCGACCACTGCCAGCTGTGGCCAGGCAAGGACTACTCCAACCCGCGTGTGCAGGACTTTTACGCTCTTGACAAGCCCTATGAGGAGATGTACGACCGCAGCAAAGTTCCCCGCATGCCTTGGCACGATGTGGGCATGCAGATTGTGGGCCAACCTGCGCGCGATCTGACCCGTCACTTTGTCCAACGATGGAACTACTTACTCCGACAACGCAAACCTTCTCGCCCTACACCATTCCTACTCCCACCGCCAGATTTCAATCCCGCTGATATTGAGGCGCTCGGTCTGGATGGAACGTGTGAGGTGCAGATCCTGCGATCTGCTTGTGCTTGGTCGCTCGGTACGCCCAACAAGGTCGAGCACAGCATCATGAACGCCTACGTTCAGATGATTGCGACCTCGGAGCACTTTGTCTACATTGAGAACCAATTCTACATCAGCAGCAGCGAGGTCCTCGGTACCAAGATCGAGAACAAGATCAATGATGCCATTGTCGATCGCATAAAGCGCGCTCATGCCAACGACGAGGATTGGAGAGCATGTATTGTATTGCCCCTCATGCCAGGCTACCAGAACACGGTCGATGAGCAAGAAGGTAGCAGTGTTCGACTCATCATGACCTGCCAGTACCACAGCATTTGCCGCGGGCCGACGTCCATCTTTGGACGCCTGCGTGCGGCTGGCATCGAGCCAGAAGACTACATTGAATTTTACGCTCTACGATCTTGGGGTGAGATTGGACCCAACAAGATGCTCGTGACAGAGCAGCTGTACATTCACGCCAAGATCATGGTCGTTGACGACCGCGTTGCCATCATTGGTTCTGCCAACATCAACGAACGCTCCATGTTGGGCTCGCGAGATTCTGAAGTGGCTGCCGTCATTCGTGATACGGAAGTGCTTGACTCTTACATGGCAGGCCAGCCCTACAAGGTCGGCAAGTTCCCCCATACGCTTCGCATGCGGCTCATGCGCGAGCATCTGGGCGTAGACACCGATACTATTGGCGAGGAAGAATGGATGAGCCAAATGTCCGATGCCGATAGCGTCGGCTTCCAAACTGAATCGTCGTCGCCCTCATCTCCAGCCGCACAACGCGCAACTGAGGCGAAGCTCGAGGAGAACAATTACCGCATGCAAGACGACTTGATCGCGAAGGCGGAAAAGCTGCACAGCTTCAACCATGATTTCGACTGGGCGCAAAACGACAATCCACATCTCAAATCCAATAAGAAGCAGTCCTCGGACCCTCGCGTCATGAACAATTCCGAGCATGCAAAGGATGTGCGCGGTGAGGGTGCTGATCATATGCTAGACGTGGAGGCAAATCGTCCTAGTGTTTCACAAGGTCGAGATTCTTACTACGATGAGCATGGTCACGAAAAGCTTGTGTCTGACGTCGCGGGTGAAGGCTTGCATCCCACGCCAAAGAAGCATTCGACAAGTAGAACCCGCGGTCGTAGCAACACTACGGGGACGAGGGCGAGCGGAGTGAGCAGCCAACAAGAGGGTTTCGCCGGTCTTCCACCACCGCGCCTCCCGCGTATGGATACTGCCAAGCTTGGCCTGACACAGCTTAGCCAGCTGCCCGCCCTGCCTCATCTTGACGACACTGATATTGGCGGGCCTCCCCTTCAGCGCACATTCAGCCAGGGCTCATCATCTCTCCTCAATCCTTTGCTAACAGAAATGCGCCGCCCTATTGTCACCGACGACTGCATGCGCGACCCTATCAACGACTCGTTCTTCCTCGACACGTGGCACCAGGTCGCCGAGAATAACACTAAGATCTTCCGTCAAGTGTTCCGCTGCATGCCAGACAACGAAGTGAAGACCTGGCCACAGTACAAGGAGTACGCAGCTTTTGCTGAGCGCTTCACAAAGAGCCAAGGTGGAGACAAGAGCCAGCAGCACAAACAGCAAGATGCTCCCGGTAAGACTGGACCTCCTGGTACCTCCGGCCCTATTGCAGACAGATTCAGCATGGCCGCAAGCTCCGTCGGTGGTCAAATGTCGGCGGCAGGCGAGAAGCTGTCTGAGAAGCTCACCAATAACTCTGATAAAGATACACTGGGCAGCACACACCACTCTCGCGTTGGTGGCGTAGAGCAATGGACTCAAGACCAAGAAAAGCGCATCGAAAGTCAAAGCCAGGACCGCCTGAAGTTGTCAACCAGCAACACAACTGCCGAGTACAACGAGAAGTCCGGAGAGAGGAAGCCAGCAGACGACGCCATCGTCTCACCCATGGTCCCCTCCCAACCCGGCAAAACATTCACTTTCCCCGCCCCGCCGCCTGAACCCATGCCCACCGCAACCGCCGACTTTGCGACCCCAACAACACGCAATCGCACCGTTACCATCTCCGAGCCCGCACATGGCAACACTCCACATCGCAGCGCGACCAAGCGCTCACGTCGTAGAGCGACCACCAAGTCGAGCAACCGCGCCTTTTCCGCCACGGATCTAGATTCCATGCTGGCGAAGGAAGATGCAAGGACATTGCTCGGTTTGGTACAGGGTCATCTTGTGCTGTGGCCGTATGATTGGCTCGAGACGGAGGAGAAGGGTGGGGGCTGGCTGTATAATGTCGACCAGATTGCGCCGTTGGAAATTTACAATTAGATGGTATGGTAAGGAGGAGAGGAAGGGGGAGTACCTGGTGCATCTTTTGCATTTCTGCATTGATTGGCGTTGGATTTTCCTTGAGAACATTAGATTAGCGGGCACTCGTAATAGTTTCCTTTGCTTTTTTGGATTACTTGGTGTCTTCTTGTGTATCAATATGTATTCTTTGTCGCATTCGCATAATTACATCATACCATGAGTAACCGTCTGCAGCTTCACATCGTCATCTAATCTCGCCTCGTGGAGCGCATGCTGAGATGCTGCGGTTTATCGGTATCGCCTTGTCGAAAAGGAGGTAAAAGATACGGAGTGAACAAAAAGGCAAAGAACCACACGGGCTTGACTTTCCTCGCAATCCACGACGGCTGCAATCGTCCAGGACAGTCCATGGCCTCAAGCAGTCAGGCCATCTTCACCCAAAACGGCCACAAGTATAACGGCCTCCTTTGCTCAAGATGCTGCCCACGTGAGCCGGGCTATCCTCACAGCCTGAGTGGTCCTCTCCAAGGAGCCGAAGATGGTTTGGAGCATGCTCGGCATGTCTGCGAGAACAGTGAAGACAGTGTGACATCTACTTGCAGCAATGTTGTTTCATCCATGTCGCATGGAGGTCAGCTCCGATGGGTATCACGCAGGGCACTGGAGGCAGCATTGGGCACGTCTTGACTCAAGTTCTTTTCGTTGCACTCTGGGTCTGTGTAGCTATCCAACGTGAACCTCAAACACGAGGTCTGCTGTGCGCGGCGGTAACAACTCAACTGGTATCCCAGCTTGCGGTACGTGCTTGTGGATTGGCGCTATTGCGCTTGCTAGCCTTTGGTTTCTGCGAGGCTTCTGATGACTGTGTCAAACTGGGGCGGCTTCGCAAAACGCGTTTGCTGGTGTCCATGCTACTCTTGCGTTAGTCGATGGCCGCAAACATTACAGGTGCTGTGCTCACTTTTCGCCTGGATCTGGGTCCGCAAGGACCTCAGCACTGCGATTCTTTTGCGGCGGCATTGTGGGCGTGTGGTGTCTAAGGATCGGAAGTATTGGGAGGGAAGGAACGTACATGACCAGAGTTGGGGCTAGCCCAATCGGGAAACCAGCACGATGAAGCATTGCAGCACGTTTAGAAGTCAGGTTATGGTTACTACTCAGCTAAATCTAGTCCAGCTTCCGCTAGGAGAAGTTGAAGTTCTGCAATCAAAAGGTCCTGGTCGGTCAGCTGTTGCGCAAGCGCACGCTCCTTCGCGTCATGCGATTTCTGCGCAAGTTGCGCCTTCTCCAAGAGTTCCATGCAGTCCACCCTCCATGAATCTCGCTCTGTCGTGAGAGCCTCTATATCATCCTTCAATTCGCCCACTGCGACCGTGGCCTTGTCTATTTCGTCTATGGTGTTGTGGTACTTTTTGGTCAAGATGTCGAGACCAACCACCACTTCTCTAACAAAGTCCATGAACGTAGCCTTCCGGTCGCCCTTGAGGCTATGTGGTTTCATATCAGCACATGTCCATGTTCTCAGCCTACGGGCTAGTTCTCGGTAAGACTCCGTAATGGAGCTCGAGTGTCGATGGACATGCGATTCGTATATTATGGCTATAAGCACACAAATGTCTTTGAAATCGGCTTCGATCTTGGCAAGTTGTTGCTCCAGGACTTCGATGCGAGCTTTGTCGTTGTTTACGTCAGGTCTGTCGTTTCCTTGGCTGATCTGCTGAGCAGTCTTTTTGGGAGATTCCAGTTGCTGGATTCGCGCCTTGAGATCACTGATAGCCTGCATATAGTCTTGATGATCTACTGAACGCTGTTCGGATGCCTTGAGCTTGCTTTCACAGTCTTTGTGCTTCTCTGCGACTTTGCTGGCCTGCTCGAGATCTTCAGTCAGAGACTTGGTCTTCCCGGCACACTTCTTGTGCTCCTCTGCGATCAGTTCGAGGTCGCGGACTTTGTAGTTCAATGTGTCTATACTTTCCCTGCATCCATCATGCTTTTTCGCGATGATATCGGCCTTGCCGAGCTTCAAAGTTAGAGACGCAATATTCTCGACACACTTCTTGTGCTTCTTTTCGACGTCGCGGGCGTTGTTGGTCAAGACGTCCATCTCTCCGCTGCATGCACTATGCCTTTTTACAATGATATCGGAACGGCGCAGTTGCTCGGACAAGAGCTCTATTCTCCCATTGCACGCGTTGTGCTCTTTTGCGGTCGCACCAAGCTGGGCGACCTCATCTTGCAGAGTCGAAATAATGCTAGAGCATTGTTCGTGTGCAGCTTCGCACTCTTGGAGGGACTCGGCGTGAGTCTTCTCTGTCGCGGCGCATTGCCGATGTGTATTTGCGAGGGTGTCGTAGGCTTTCCGGAGATGGTGCTGCGGTCCGAGAATGGCAGTCCAGTACAAGTAATCTGTATTGTCGGCACTTTCTGCGAACGTGTTAGCAAAGTCTCGCAAACAGAGTGACACCTACCTTCTCCCGCGATGCGGCCGGCTTTGTAAGCGCTATCCGCTATCATTCTAATCCATGCGCTCGAGCGCTTCTGCATACTGATCTTTGCTGAGAGTGTCATCCATTCCCCTTCGGGGTCATTCAACTCGTCTTCGAGTTGTCTGGCAAGTTCGAGTTTGCTGTGAGCATCACTGTAGTCTTCTACTTCGTCTCCAAATTCCCAAGGGAATTGAACCTCGAGCGAGGCACAGGCGGCACGTAGCTGGTGGATGTTCACCCGCTTCGCCATGGCGCAATGTGTCGGTGTGGCTGGAGGTTGAGAGTGATCGCTCTTGCCATTTGAACGACAACAGGATCACCACGCTAAGCTCAAAGCATACGTCACTCACTCACCGATCGAGTGAGCTGGCGACCCTCCAGATCGGCTCGAATGCCTGCCGCATCGGCTCTCAATTTCGCAGCCTTAGCTCGCATACTCGCTGCCTCAGCCTCAATCTGCCCGGCCTCTGCCTCTAGACGTGATGCGTGCGCCCTATCCTGCTGGTCTCGGAGACTGTGCTCGGACATATGAAGACTAGTTCCAGCTTCGAAGCTTCCTGTGCAGTGTCAGTCATGTTTGCTTTGAGACCACCTGTGGCTGCAGCACACCTCCGGAATCAGTCTCGGAGACCATGCGTTTGATGATCCGCATCTTCTCTTCTAGGCCGAGATCTTCGGCTTTCCTCTTCTCTCTGTTGTCTTGGTGCTTGTTAGCGACGACTAAAAAGATATGTGTGTATGCATGTGTGAAAGATGCTGTGTATACAAAAAGGCAAAAAGAAAAGCACCTCCGAGGACTTCCCCGGAAGGTTACTGAGAACGCTGGATGTGAAAGCCTAGCGAAAAGGTGTGAGCACTGTGGCACAAGCTGGTGTGTCAGTATTTTGCTCGAGTGCTAACTTCCCAAACATACAAGCCACAATAGCACAGCAGACAGGAGATCAATCTACAACGTGTACACCACGTCCGATTTTTTTGTAACAGACTACGTTGCGTAGAGGATCAGAGTGACCTTGTACAGCTGCCGCGCCTACTTCTCAACCTCGTCTTCCGCATCCACATACGCCTTTCCTTTGAAGAAAGTACTCTCCCCGTTCTCCTCCACTGCTTCTACGGCATCGTGGAAGACATCAGAGTCTCCATCATCCATGCTTGTCTGAAACAGATGCTCCTTCGCATGATCGTTACCGTCGTCAGACTCATCGTCATCATCTTCCTCCTCGACAGGAGTAACCTGTGTGCGAGAGATATCGAAATCAGTGTCGGTGTTCTTGTCATTTGTACTGGTTCGAAAGAAGGGATGGTCCTCTGAGAGTGGCTTTCCAGTCGTGATGTAGCCCATCGGGGTATGTTCGAAGTCCTGACCCCTCCGACGGATCGCGAGCCACTCGTGAAGGAACGCTGATGGCTTCGTCGCAAAGGTTTCTCTATGACTAAAATGCACGTCTCCCAATTCAGATTGTATACCAAGGTACAGCGTAATCTCTTCACACTCATCCCAGTCAAAATAGAGTCGTCCAGCGAAGATGCCGAGTTCAACTTTCAGCCATAGTGGTGCTTTAAAAGTGGCCGGGAGGCTCGGAATGGCGTAATAGCTGAGCCCTCCAAATTGGAGCATCCTGCGTGTGATCGGAGGCGAGTACACAATAATGTGGCAGAATGGCTCACTGACGTGACGCAAAATGGGTATCAGAGCATCAGCTTCTTCAGGACTAACCAGCAGACCGATCTCGCTTGTGCAGCACCACAATAGCCAATGGCAGGGACGCAGGAAGCCGTCGTTAGGCTCGTTGACGCTCACAGTGCGAATGAATTGTGTTGACACAAAGAGGCGAGTCGCTCTACTCGCCGCTGCGATCGTACCATGTCTCAGTCCCACTGCAGTCTTCTGTAAGGCGTAGAACATTGGCTGAAAAGCATCGCTTCCTGCTGGCATCTGGCCTGTCAGAGCCAACTCCTCGATGTCACGGTGTAGCCTGGTTGTCTTCAAGGCTTTGAAGTGAATGGGAGGTTGAACTTCGCGAACGGCCTCAACTTCAAACTCCATCTCCCGCTCTTGCTCAACTTCCTCGAGAGCGGAAGAGTGAACGGCAAATCCCCGATCTTGAAAGCCTTTCCTACGTTTCAAGACTTCGCCGACGAACGTACGGAGGCATGGTGCAAAATCGGAAGTTTTGATCGTGGGCCCCCGATGTTGATGTCTTGGCTCATAGAGTTGCTCGAGTGATTGTAGCTCCTTCGATCGTACGACCGCCAGATAGGCCTCGCGTGACTCTGGGTCTTCCAAGAAGTCCGAGTGCTCCAGTCTGGCCTGGGTGCGTTGCAGATAGTTGAGAGCTTGATTGAAGTACAGTGGCTCAAGCTGCTCGATACCTGTGCACGTTTGTTCGAAGAGCCAACGAATCACATCAGCAGAACTCAGCGATTTCTGCGTGCCTCCCTGTGCAGCGAGTCGAAGATCCAAGATGCTCTGGTGGACCTCAGGCGGCGAGAAGAACGTCACAGACTGTGTTTTCCCGAGCAGTCGTAGTCTCATCGCGGCTTGGACCAGCGCATCCTTGGTGAGATGTGGCCCGAGGGTTACCGCGGCCCTAGCATTAGGAGGAAGCTTTAGGTCAGTGCCTAGAGAATGGTCAGCAAACTTTGAAACACGATGAATGTGCGAAGAGTCTCAGGATCATGTATCATACTCACCACGGCAATGGCTCTCGTCAATGTAGACCAGGCAATCTTCAAGGTTTTCAGCAAAAGGTGAAGCGACAAGCGGCACATCCGTGCCCTTGCCATAAACAACCCTTGCACGATGCCCTTCATCGAAGTAGACTGCTGCAGCGGCCTCGTGGTCTTCTTTCAGCCAAGCTTTGGCAAGGGAGCGATTGTCGTGTTCTAGAATCTGCGCGCCTGCATCGATGAGGATGCGAATTCGCTCAGCGACGATGGGCCGCCCGTTCTGTGCATTCGGCTTTGCATATGGATTCAAGAGCTTTCTCAAGAAACCATCCTCGTTTAATCGCTTATTGTATACGTCGACCATGCGAATGTAGTGGCGGTTGCGCTCCTCTAGAAGATAAGCTAGGACCTCAGCATTCGTATGCGCAAGCTGAGGTAGATCGTTCTGCTTGATGGTCATTGGAAGTTGATGTCTCGTATCGTTGGTGCCAGAGAATCCGGAAACACGACAAGCTGGGCTATTCGGGTCGTACACAACAAGATCTGAGCCTGAAGCAGACAACCTCCGACTGAACTGCTTCGCATGTTGTGGGAACACGAAGCTGTTTAGGTAGAAGTCAAGTAAAGACACCCTGTACCTGTGAGGCATTAGCAAATCTTGGCCAAGCTCCAATCGTTCAGTCACTATCGCCGGGGTACTTACTTGACATGGCGGTGCAACTCCCGCAGCTGATGAACATCTTCCACATTCACCGCGTTGTAGTTCTTGAAGCCTTCTGGGACTCCGTCAGCGACCCATAGACTGTATTCGATGCTGGGTTCATCAGATTTTGCTAAATGTTCAATAGCTTGCTTGAATTGGTTCAAGCTGAGACCGTCGTAGTAAAATGACAGACATGTCAAAATTATGGCGACATCGGGGTGGCCCCATTCAGCACTAGGAGATGGTACACCTTTTGCCTGTGTGATGTTAGTGTCTCGAAGAGCTTCAGGGTATACCAACATGCTAATGCAGTTCAGATGGACAAACGTACTTGGTATGGGACTGCGATTGGATCGCGGCTTGGATGGAGGCCATACTGCACATTCCATCGCTTCTTCAGTGTGGACATTAGGATGCGATGAACGAACAAGCCTCGCAAATGGTACACCACGTTGACGAGGTGGCGATCCTCGACGAACATTTCGAGTACGCGCGTCGTTACGTCAACGTCCAGTAAAGGCTCAGATATGAACTTTTGTATGTCTTGTTGAGATGACGTGGAGTACGCGCGGACTGGAAGAATTTCCGTCTGGCCTGTGCAAATTGACTGCACGAGTTGATCCGTGAGGTGATTTTCCACGTCGGGCCGCAAGAAGTAGATAAGTGGAAAGCCTGTCCTCTTGACCACTTCAATACTGTGTGGATAACGCTTCGAGAGATCATTCAGATATGTAACGATCAAACTCAAGAGAGCCTGTATGGTCTGCCATCGAAGTGGGTGGCCATCAACTGTCTGCTGCGAGCCAGAGGGGTATATGAGTTGTGTTCGAATCGCAAGCGAAACATCGCACTCATCAAGTACATCCCTCGCATGTCGGTCAAGCCAGGCTTGGGCCTTGATCATCATCGTTGCTTCCTCAACCTTTCCGTCACACAATCGTTGCAGGCCACTGAGTTTGAAGGATAGGATGTGTTCAGGAAGAGCCAGAACAACGCCCTTTTGCTTTTGAATGTAGCTGTGCAATTGACAGTAGGCCTGCATCAGAGGTTTTCCTGTTGGTGTCCTGCGAGAGAACGGAAGGTGTATTACTTCACGATTCAGTATCCCACCCAGCTTAGCTTGCATGATCTGTGCAGATTGCAGGAGGAGAGGCCTGGGCAGGATGACTCGAAAAAGGTTTTCGTTTGAAAGTACCAGAGCTACCATGGGTAGGATACAGGATGTCTTACCCTTGCCCATCAAGAGCTGAAGCACAGAGTTTTGACGAGATGCGGGCGCGATGGTCCCCAACGCCACATCCACCTGTTCTGGGCGAATCATGATATTGCTCTCAATCTCAAGTAGAAGCCAATCAGCCATTTCGAAAGGAGACCAATTTGTATGACCAGGGTTGCTGCGCTCATCATCCACTTGCTGCCGGCGTTCTTTTTGCGTGGCGTCCTGAAGTCGTAGTAGACGCTGATACTGAGTGATGGCGACGCCGAAGTTGACCAAAGCTGCCTTTACGCCTGCACCGAAGCTCACTCCTGAGGTTGTGCGTAGCTCTGTGAGCAGAGTGACCGGACTCATGCTTGGCCACAACCCGACCATACTTAGCCATTTCGCACGCGAGTCTCCTTTCGAGAACGCATGCCGGAGCTGCTCATGAATTATACGCACAGATTCCCTTGCGGCAAATAGGTCGTTCGATAGCTTAGTGGGGTTGAAAGGTTCTTGGGTAGACTCGGGCTTAGCAAGGTGTTTGGCCAATGCTTCGATACTGTGGTCAAGTTCATCTCCATAGCGTCTGTGTATCAAAGATGGACTAGCGCGGAAGGGTCCGATGATCTTGCTAAGCTCTCGTATATGATCTGGCACAAATTGCTTCCTAGCGCCTTTTGCGTGATTCGGAGGAGCAGAAGTCATGGTTCTCCCCGGAGTATTCGCGTTGCCGTTGGGGATGTCGACCAGGATTCGTGGACCAGGTCCCACAGACGGTTTCATACTCAGACCATGCATCTGAGTAATGTTTTTCTCCAAGATGTCCTGTATAGTGGGCAAATCACCACCTCTCATCGGAAAGGGATAATAGCTTGGTCGCTGTTCTGCCAAAACGATGGGCTGTGATGCCAGAACACAGGCTTCTACAGAATGCCGGGAAAGTGCAAGTTGCAACTCCTCAATGTGTAGACTGAAAAGGAAGTTGTCAACAAGCCTTTCCCAAGAATGTAATATCAAGTCCAAGGCCTCTTCTCGGTCCAACAGTGAGTCTTTCACAGTGACTACTTGGTCCAGATCAAGGATCTTTGAAGGCCACTGCGCGAGAATAGATTTTGCGATCTTCTTGCAAGCCCCATTAGCTTCTTTGTCGTGATCGAACTGGCGCATCAACAACTGGCCTGTGGATGTACTCTCGTCAGCCACGTATGAATTAATGGCTGGTTTGAGAAGCGCGGCGAGATGATCCACATCTGGTAACTCCTCGAACTTGAATCGGCTGTACACGATAGCCCCTGGGAGCGACAAGTCTTTCATATCGGGTATGATCGCAAATGAAACTATGGCACGCAAAAGGTCCATGTTTGCATCTGGTGTAAAGGCGAGCAACGAGAACAGGAAGGTCAACTCGAATCGATGATCGCGGGACAGCCCCAAGGCTGTCTTGACCAGAGCTCCCCACTCTAATCCAACATCTGTGTGGAGGATATCGGTGAGCTGTATCTTGTCGAATGATCGCGTGTAGCCACTAATGATTGGCGAGGCTTCAAGTAGAGACGCTAGGTCATTGGTATTAGGGACCTGGACAGGCCACTTGAAAAGCAAACTTGCCATGTCCATAGCGTTGGAGCGTTCTCGTCCGTACAATGGGCGATCCCTCGCTTTGTAGACAGTATCATGCTTGGATCCGTTCGTGGTATTCCGGAGTATTGATCGATTCTCCAAATGCGAATTGCCATCTGCACACAGCGGCGCCTCGCAGCAATGAGCGGTGGGTGAAAAACGTGCAAGTTCCATATTCCTCGCCAGAATTGTTGCTACGACACGTCGGTATCTGTCATCCTGTATGACGACTGTCAACTCAGAACGCCATCGGACAGTCTCCATTGCTTTCAACGTCGACGGATAATACGCTCGTGAAGGGGATAATGCGGAGATGGTGTGGAGAACATCGCATGCGCTTGAAGATAGTGGTGTCCATGGTTGATATGCGCCAGACTGAAGATACTGCAGTGCTTCTTCGATACCAGTGCGTTTCGTAAGTGTATCTGGCACAACGTATGTTGTCATTGCATGCCACAAAGCCCGGTAGTATAGCATCACCGGCTCGGCAGGACAATCGATCCTCCCAAGCACGTTGTTGACGTTAAACTTGAGATAGCTACCCTTATTCCTGACTACGATGGATACATGAGGGCCTTCGCGCTCGATCGTCTGCTCTCCTAGAGGTATGAGAATGCTGCGTTGCGTAGGGTCTTTTATGGACCGTACAACCAATTTGCTCTTCAATCCATACCAAGTTCCGACATCTTGCAATGGTGTTTCAGTAATCACAGCTCCAAGTTGTGGACATTGCAGCAAGCCGACGTGATTGACAACAAAGTCCAGTTCTAGACGTTTCAATTCCACTCGCACCCTGCCCCGTTTTGGCTGATAAACGGTGATGTTATGTGGGAACTCGAAGAAGTGGAAGTTCTGCATGACCTTTTTCGCCAAATCGCTGTTAGGATCCACCAATGTAGAGCCATTGTTACGTGTGGCCTGCCTGGTGCCAAGGTTCAGGCGCCAGTTACCTCTTTTTGATTTCCATGGGTCCAATTGACGAATCTCGATAATGCCCGTATTCAGGTCTAGCCAATGATAGCAGTCGATAACGAGGGTCGCTGGCAGATCAAAGTGGAAACGATCACCAAAAATATTTCGCGATATGAGCTCTAGCACGGTTTGTCGGTTTGTAGCACTGCCTCGGAGTGTCGCACGAATGACTAGCTGTTTGTTACGAAAGCCAAGATGCACCCAATGCCCACATGGCATTAAACGGTCGACGACGAGTGACATGCCTGGTAATGACGACGGGAACATCCTCAGTCCCTGGGAGCCGAATAGCTCTTGAATGATGGGCCAGCGTCGGTACTCGGCAGGCAGAATCCCCAGGGCCTGCCCATTGATCAGAAGTGTGCCTTCGACAAAGTTATAGTGGACATGATGCTGTACTCCGACGCTCGTGGACAATGTCATGAGGATCCACGCCGAATCCTCGTAATGGAGGATGGTGATAGGGTGCTCCTCACAGTCTGTTGGGATCGGCCAAAACGCTCTAAGCGAATCTAACAATGGCTGCTCACTGCGTATGACGTTTCCGATTCGTGCACGGATACTGTGTACAGATGTGAGATCCCTCAAAACAGCATTCCTGAGGTTGTATGGCAAGGTATCAAAGCTGCCTGCAAGACAGTTCTGCAGCGTGATGGAAGCGATGATGAACTCTATCACAAGCTCACGCGGTATATCGTGTGCACTTAACGTTGGGTAAAAAGTGCGTTTGCATAGCACTGCTGCCCATGTCGCGAAGATAGATGGTCCAGCTCCGTGTTCGTGTTCAGTAGATCGAAGGCTGGCACACCAAGCCTGTGTGATCTCGCGCGATTTAGACAATAGTTGCAAGACTATTGAACGGATGCTGTTAACAGGAGCGCATGATAAGACTTTCAGCATTATGGTTATGAGGATATCCAGCTGCACTGACTCCCGCCAGTTCTTCCGGATCGCTTCTAGGCGGTAATCGATCTGATCAAGTAATTGAGAACAGAATTTGCCATCGTGTAAAGCAGAATGAATGTCCCTCAAGGCATCATCAGAGCTTGCTGGTCCAGCCTGAAGAACGAGACGAGATATGGCAGCCCAAGTAGATTCAGTGGAAAAGCTCAGGTTGGAAGAGCCCATTTCCCGCAGCAGAGACGGCCATCGCAGATTTGTGCCAAGTAGCAAGCCTTGCCAAGCCATGTATTCGTGAACATTGACCTCCGGGGGACATCGAGTCTGTGTTGCCAGCACCCTGTTTGACGAAGGCCACTTGTCAAACATCTCATCAAAGGATGCAAATGGCGAGTTTGGGGGTATCTTCAGCGGGAACAGATGAGCAAATGACGGCTGATCTGAACTACTCGTGAAGACTTGCGCCAAACTGTCGTAGTAGTCCAGCTTGAGACCAAACGATCGACAGATATCTCGAAAAGTGACTGGGAATCCCGACTTGGCGTAGTGGGATTGCAAGTGCGACTTTGTGGAGGACGCCAAAGTCACTCTGGAGATGATGTCGTTGGCGTAGCTCTCCAGCCCTGGATACGATCGGAGAGGCGGGGCACCGTCCACTTCAGGTGTCGCGTCTAACGGAGCCTTATGGGAGAAGGCAAACGCAGAGAGTATCGACCACGTTGCGTCGCGATATGCAGCAAAGGTCTCGGGACACATGAGTTCGAATACCACCGCTTTGAGGGCTGGTTCGGACTTGGGCAACGGATGTTCGAGGATCTCGATCATCATCTGTTTGGCTTCCCATTTCAGTCTGTGCTTGCGACAGCCTTTCTTGTGCACTTGTCGCTCATTCCCGTGCTCGTCTACTTCTGTAACGTACACACAGGACAGGCCAGCCATTTCTCGGATCTTGGATTCGTGAACAGCACTCTTGTCTTGCCATTCTTCTTCTTTTGCAGCAAGCTCTATTTCAGCATCTTCTTCAATCTCAGTACGTAGCTCCAAGAGCGATGCTGCGTCGATTGACTCGTCATAATAGCGGACGGCGAAACAATCCTTGGTCGGTGTCTCGAAGATAGTCCTGGCTCCCTGCCTGCAACAGCCTCGACAACGCTTGCTGATGTAGAGCTGTACGTCGCGAATACGTCTGAACTCTTCTAGGGTAGCCAGCTGGAAAACATTGAGCATGGCTGGATCGAACCCAGGGTGATAGTCAACCAGAAGAGGATAGCAGTTCACCGCATACATATCCATAGGCCATCCATAGTTCCAGAACCTTCAAAAGTTGGCGGCTCAAGAACTCCTGGATAGTCCGAATATGCAGCCCCGATCTTCGATATGTACGTCTCAATTTTGCGTGCAAGCGATGTGCAGCTATCATAGTCGCTTGGGTCATCGCCCAGGTCATCGCCTAGGTCAGCGTTCGCTAAGCAGTCTTCGTAGGCGAAAATATCGAGGTAGCGGTGCATGACTGCAACGAAGGGCTTAAGAGCTGTGCTGCTTTCATAATGTCCCAACAGATCTGCTGGAGATCGAATCTCAGTCATGGCAGTGCTGAATCGGAAGTACATCGCATGATTGAGAATTTGGGCCACTGAGCGGCAACGTCAGTGTCATGTCGGAAACGGTGGCGTATTGTTCAATTTTCCAGATGTGCCTAGCTGTCCTCCTCTTGTGTGCTTCCCAGTTTGCTTCAATACAAGTCGTCGCAGATGCTATAGACTTTTCCATAACAGGTCGCAACGTGCGGAATATTTGGCGATGAAGGTCCTTGTATGTTTCAGAGCCACGGTCGTAATCAAGCTCCAACTTGGCCAGGCGACGACCAAGCTTTTGGAGAATAGCATGTGATGCGTCGTTCGAGATGGCGTATAGACCGTCGTTGAGCAACTGCATCAGGAAGATTGCGATGACTGCTTTATAGTACAGCCGCCCTGCGTCAGCGCCGAGGAGGTTGTACAAATGCCGCTGAATGGCAACGCGTACTGTCAGGTAGAATGCGGATCTGCGCCAAGGTTTGTACGCTTTGTCGAATGAGACGGTGTCACGCACACGCTTGCGAAGGAGGGGCGTGGTGTGAACTGAGCCATTCACCTCCAATATAGCCATGAGCGCCTCGGTCACAAGGGTAGGCTCCGGGGTATCACGAATCTCTGGCTGTGGTGCGCAAGCCTTGTAGGTGACTGCCGCGAACTGCTTGATGGATTCGATGCTGGCCTGCTCCAGAAATGTACAGAGGCTTTGCTGAAAGTCATCCTCTGCCATTATGTCGTAAGGTATCGCTAGAGCTTGACCGGGAAAATCCCACTGCAATGCGTTCTCGGATGCAAGCACTCGCTCACATGTAGCTGATGTCTCATAAGCCTCGAACACGACGAAGTTCGAGCCGTCAGAGCTGCGAAAATGGTTAGCTATGCACTGCTGAAGCAAATTGAGCTCGACTATTCACCTGGCATGTCGATAAATGAGCAACGCGGCGTTCTGTCCTGTGACGTGAAGGATGAGGGCTTGCCTCGCTTCGAGCTGTTGTAATGCCTTGATGAGTAAGGTCTTATCTATCTTTCCTTCTACGTTGATGGATCCACATGTTGTGAGAGCGAGCCTCACCGCATCGATGCACGGCAGGTCGTCTAAAGGAGCGTGTGGCACAAGTGACTTCACCGCATCAGTCAAGCGGGTTACGAGCTCACTCTCAGCCCGGTATAGGTTCTTGTCCTCTCGCTCCGGCACGTCGCGTGGAAGCACCGTGTGGTGGTAGAGCTGCGTGAGGAGCGCCGCATGGCCGAAAGCGGCCATTGCGCTTGACGGTTGCCTCATTCACTGACGTAGGCGCAAGTGTGTCTGGACTGTTTGTGATGTGCTTGATTGTGCGAAGAAGACTTTGCCGTATGTCTCGAGGTGGGGAAAGGCGCGGGGGTTGACATGCGGTGTAATATGGCCATAGGAACGCGAAAGCAGTCAAGGCGCGTGGGCGGCGATAGGTTGATCCGGGATGCGCCAAGCAATGGCACAGCGGCGACGGCAGCGCGGTTTGTTTTGCACGACAACAAACAGCAAATGAGTCCCAGCGATCCTTATCGCAGACGTCGGCATTCCCACAAACCTTGCCGTCACCGAATTCCAGGAAGTGAGTACATGAATCGTGTATCACGGTGGACGTGACATCGTAAGCCAGTCCCGATCTTCGTGTCTATACACATGTATGTATGTCGGAGCATCTCGATACGCCGACTCGATCATGCGATCTCAGATGCGTCGACTTCGCAACTGTGTCGTGCCTGGTCGAACAACCAGGTCGAACGTCGTCACACGGCGTGGTTATCGACCGAACCAAGTGAGAGTCGAATTGCATCCAGGAATTGATGTACATTGATTGGTATACGCGATATAAGACAGCACCGGCGAAGGTAAAGATAGACTTGGTAAAGTACGTTGAACGACTTGAGGATGCCATGTCAGGACGCCAAGAAGAGAAGAAAAAAGAGTTAAGGACAGATAGGCTCGTGTAGGGAAATAAAAAAGCGCGATGGACTTCATCATAGATGCCCACTTACTGG
Source organism: Parastagonospora nodorum SN15 (assembly GCF_000146915.1). Classification (NCBI taxonomy): domain Eukaryota; kingdom Fungi; phylum Ascomycota; class Dothideomycetes; order Pleosporales; family Phaeosphaeriaceae; genus Parastagonospora; species Parastagonospora nodorum. Next base: position 759,781 of record NW_001884550.1, on the reverse strand, counting down.
GGAGAGAAGCTCGGCACGTCATTGACGAGGCATGTGCCTGTCGCTGGGATGCGGGGTGACACCGCATATTCAGCTGACACTTTACCTTGAACTCACCAAGTCGGGAGTATTGAGGTTTACTCAGGTGAGGATAAATCCTCAAACTTAACACCACTACAGACATCGCTCTTGGTGTGTGGATTGAGGCGACGCAAGGGGAAGCCTGCTATTTCATTATGGAGAAAAGCAGATACAATGGGGTTCGCACTGCTATCTCGCTGCATGGGATCCATGATCGTTCTGGGAAACTGCGTGAGGGGCAGGAGATGGAGCGGTGCGAAGGATGATGTTGTGAGGTTTGCAAAGCGATGCGTCGTGACGTTGCACGCACGTGCACGGACCATACATCTGATTCCACACAAACGCGAGTCAAGGCGGCGCAGTTCTCTCCGCAAACGGCATCTTCGGCATTCAGTTTTCGCCCCTTCCTCCGAGTTTTATTCGCACACGATGGCACAGTCTTCTGCGCCCATGTCTAATCATCACCGCTATTTCCGCGACGAACGCGGAAATGATGCGCGAAGCAATTTGGTATACTTCTCCAGCGTCAAAAAGCGAAGCTTCTTCACATGCCCATGATTTGAGCAACTGGACCGTGCTTCGGTCTTCTAACCCTCACGCTATCTTGTTCGTTGCGCGGCCAGCGATTGGACTTCGTGGGGTACGCGCTTTGTGTTGATTTTGTAGGTGGCTTTAACCAAGTGCCGTTCCGGAGGGTGCACCATGACTTCTCAAGATGTCGACAAGGAGATTGCCATGAACCACAGCGAGAAAGAGGGAATCGCGTCGAGGCCTGGGGAGTCCCACTTGTCGAACAGCTCGCATGTGGCAGAAGAACATGAGGACGACCAATCATCAGTATCGTCAGTGTCGACGTCCCATGATTCGATAGCGGAGGTACACTCGATCCATCAGACATGGTCTCGCAATACTGGACACTCATGGCCTGATAACAAAATGGTTGGAATTGCAACGGTCACGACAAATGCGACACAGGATGCTCGCTTCGAGCTCGACTTTGACGACGATGGCGAGAACCCCCAGGACTGGCCTATGATCAAGAAGGCCATGGTCATCTTCTTCATGAGCTTCTCGACGCTCGTGGTGGTGATGTACTCTACCTCTTATTCCAGCGGGATTGAAGGAATGATGGATACGTTCCAGGTCGAGTCCAAGACCCTCGTAATCCTAGGCATCACGACATATCTTTGTGGTCTTGCACTGGGGTCAATCATTCTAGCACCTTTATCCGAAATGTACGGACGACGACCAGTCTACCTCATTGCGGTGGCAGCCTTTACGGTTCTCGTCATACCATGTGCGTTGAGCAACAATCTGGCGCAGATCCTGGTGATGAGGTTCTTTGGCGCCATTGCCGGCGCGGCGATGATATCCAATGCCCCTGGGACAGTCTCGGACATTGTCAGCGATGACTACCGTGCTCTAGCATTCTCGATATGGAGTTTGGGTCCAATGAACGGCCCGGTTGTCGGACCATTGGTAAGTGGCTACGTTCAATCTGCTAGACATAAACTGATTACGTGCTTCTCAGGTAGGTGGATTCGTCTACCAAGCCCTGGGCTGGCGATGGACCAACTGGGTCGTCATGATCGGTTCCGGCGTCTCCTGGATCATGGTCTTCCTGATCAAAGAGACCTATGCCCCCGCCATCCTCCGCGCCAAATCAGCCAAGAAGCGCAAGGAGACTGATGAGAGTCGATGGTTCAGCCGATACGACGACAAGAAGAAGTTCTGGCCATTGCTGCGCGAGAATCTCTACAGGCCGTTATCAATGGCTGTCAGCGAGCCGATCTGCATATTCTGGAACCTCTACATCGCCCTCGTCTATGGTGTGCTTTACCTGTGTTTCGTCAGCTACCCCATCGTATTTGGAGAGCTACGTGGTTGGACCCCGGGCTTCATTGGACTAGGATACATTGGCATCGGTGTAGGTGGTTGCCTCGTAATAGTAAGCGAACCGCTCTTGCGAAAGATGATCAATGCCCATAAAAAGGATCCCGAGACGGGCAAACCTTACCCAGAAGCCATGGTCAGCGTTGTGTGTCTCGCAGCGGTGTCTGTGCCGATCGGGGAGATGATATTTGCCTGGACTTGTACACCAGACATACACTGGATAGCGCCTATCATCGCTGGTATTCCCTTCGGAGCAGGAAACTGTGGTGTCTTCATCTATGCGTCGAATTATCTTGTCAACTCGTATGGCATATATGCCGCATCAGCACTTGCGGGCAATGCCGTCTTACGAAGCGCCATGGGCGGGGCTCTCCCGCTTGCCGGCCCAGCAATGTAAGCACAAACCATTCCCTACCGTATGTGGCCATTGCCTTACTGACCACTGTACAGGTATGCTAGTCTTGGGCCACACTGGTCCGCCACAATGCTGTCGCTCATCGAATTCGCCATGATCCCCATTCCAGTGGTGTTCTATCTCTACGGGCACAAGATTCGCGAGAAGTCTGCACTCATCAGACAGATGCGTGAGGACAAGGACAAGCTGGATAGTCGAAAAAGGAGGGCGGCGGAGAAACTGAAGAGTCTTGAAGGCGGACTGGGGGAGAAAAAGACAAAGGCTTAGCCCATAGCATCCTTCTCGCGCATTCTGCGTTGCAAATTATTGGGGTACATGCTCGACTACAAATTCTATTAGGCGGGCTTGACGCTATGGAAAAGTTCTTCGATGTCATGATGCACGTTCTGTTGACGTGTTGAAGTGTTCCTTGGGGTCATATCCCACGTGTAAAAGTGCAGCAGGGGTCGTGTGAAGGTTCCAAGCGGAATACAATGCCTTGGAGCATTTGTCCCAAACGTAAGCCCACGGTATGGCGCCACCCTGCTCTCGTTCTCGACCTTGCGCATGCCATAATCCATTATGTAGCGGCCGCTCTGCATTCCCATCACCATCACTGTGCCCAGCAAGCCCACGCCTTATAGTTGTTCGACCGTGGTAGCGTTTCGAGGTACCTTTGTCGGAATGTATCGGCGCACATGTATTTCGTTTGCGGACAGGAAATCAATCGTAGGGGCCGATTCATGCGCGATGATTTAGATCTAGCTTGTGAATCGTGTGAGAGTCAGTACCGCACCTGGGCATGCGTCCTAAAGCCAGTTCATCGCAGGCGGGTGACAGTGGCAGGTCTTTGCAGGAGCTGAGACCGTCGCCCTAAATTTGACGCCCATTGGCTCAAATTGTAAGTCGACACGCTTTAGTGGTGGCGATGCAGAGACGTCCACAAACTCCAGATCGGTCAAGGTGCAGCCCATGCCGCCGGCATCGATGCAAAGGCTCGTGCTCTGCTTACGTAACTACCGGGGCTCCACCTCCCACCGCCTCCCAATCTACCACATGGCTTGTATCAACCACTGCAGTCTTTGGATTAGCGAAGAATAGATAAATTACATTGCCCCAAGATTTGCGATTCTTACCATATCCACAACGTACTGCACATTAGCTGCTTGCGTGATACAGGTACGATGCGGCTCCCAGATCCACGTCTACCTCAACAGACCGCGGGACGCCGTTGATTCTGAGCATCGTACCATTGACATGATCACCAACTTTGCCGCTGGAGGCACTGATGCTGCTAATATCAACTCAAGAATTTGAACGAAATCCCTGCCACACCTCGATGCTGACTGGTTGAGTCGGATATCCGTACGGTCGGACTTGGATCTCGGCTGGCCCGATTTTACGATGCCGCTTACAGACTTTGCACCGATTACAGTCTTGTTTATGCCTGACGCTAGCCTATTGAGCAGGTTCACAAGACGATCCACACTATAGCATCTTCAAATCTCCATTCTTATGGGCAACTATCAGATTCCGCCAGGTTTCAGGCGGCCAAGCGTTCTCTAGTTGCACCGCGGCTCCACTTACTCCCCCGGCTCGCACGAGAAAATGGATGGAAGTATAAGGCGCATTGCAGAGTCTATAACTTGACCGTAGCCCTCATCGCTTACCGTCGATATGTGACAGCACGAACGGCCACAATGCTCTCTTTCACAGCTCTGTGGGTCGTATGTTCAATTACAGTTGTCGCGTGGGCAGCATCGTTTCCTCCCACGCCAGAAGGTGTAACAACCCTGCAATCGTCAAAGTTTCCCGGGGTGTCAATCTCATTCAAAGAGGTTAGAAGAGTTCAATATCGGAGAAACGTGACATGCTGACATGATACTAGACGAGCATTTGCGAAACCACCGAGGGCGTCAAAGGCTATAGTGGTTATGTCAATCTACCTCCCAGCCACGCCGCCGACCGTCAATTTCCGGCTCATATCTTCTTTTGGTTCTTCCAGGCTCGCGAAGACCATCAAAGTGCCCCGTTGACAACCTGGTTCTCGGGTGGACCTGGTGTGCCCTCGACATCAGCTGCATTGGGTGAACATGGCCCATGCAGTGTGCTTGAGAACTCAAAGACTACTGAGCTCAATCCTTGGTCGTGGACGAACAAAGTCAATATGCTGTACATTGACCAGCCTGTTCAAGTGGGATACTCATATGATAAACTCGTCAACGGTACCCTTGATGAAGTTGCATCGCCCTTTCAGTACAAGCCAGCAAACTTTTCTCAGACTGGCGTGCCGGAGACTAATCTCACGTTTTTAACCGGAACCTTCCCGTCTGGAAGCTTTGCTAACGCTCCGAATACAACAATGGCAGCAGCGCCATATATATGGGAGTTCATGCAGGCGTGGATGCAAGAGTAAGCCTACACGAATGGCCGGAGATCGTAGACAGATACTCACACAATAACAGGTTCCCCTTATACAAGTCGATAGACAACCACTTCAGTATCTGGGCTCAATCGTATGGTGGTCACTACGGTCCTATCTTCGCCGACTACTTTGAGCAGCAGAATGACAGACTTGCGAACGGGAGCGCCAGTGGGAACGAGGTGCAGCTTCACATTGACACCGTCGGGCTAATTAATGCTTGCATCGACATTGATGTGCAAATCGACGCTTATGCCGAGTACGCTAACAACAACACATACGGGAAGAAGCTCATTACGCAGGAACAGTACGATCTTGCCGTTCGATCCTCGCCTACGTGCAAGAACATGACAGCCACTTGCCGGACTTTAGCCGCCGAGAAAGATCCTAATGGTGCAGGCAACCAAGGAGATGTCAACGCTGCGTGTAAGGCAGCCTTTGATTATTGCTTCAAGAACATGCACGACTTCTATGGCCAGACTGGGCCGGATAAGTTCGACATCGCGGCGCCTGCGATTGGCCAGGTCTTCCCTCCAAAATGGGCCGCCGGGTATCTCAACGATGCCGAGACTCAGCGAGCGTTGGGTGTGCCTCTGAACTGGACCGGAACTGCAGTACCTGTGGCCGTAGGCTTTGATCGTTCTGGCGACTTCGTCATTGGTGAAGGACTCGGCAAACTCGGCAGTCTGCTTGACAGAGGCGTAAAGGTGGCCCTGCTGTACGGCGATAGGGACTTCCAATGTAATTGGTACGGCGGCGAAGCAATCAGTACAGCAATCAAGTCTAGGGTATCTTCGCAGTTCAAGAAGGCGGGGTACGCAAGTATCGAGACCAATGCATCGTATGTTGGTGGCTTCGTGCGCCAGGTCGGAAATCTATCCTTTTCCAGAGTCTTCTCGGCCGGCCATTCAAGTAAGCCTTACCCTTGTCTCTGTTCGAAATATGTGCTAAGTTCCAAAGTCCCGTTCTACCAACCCGAAACCGCCTACCAGATATTCAACCGCGTCATGTTCAACCAAGACGTAGCAACTGGTCAGCAGCCCTCCTCATCGGAGTACTCTACCTCGGGATCGAGCTCAGCGTGGACCCCATCGAGATTGCCGAGTGTTAACGAAATAGGCATCCAGCAGTGTTATCTGTGGGATGTGCTAGAGACATGTACACCGGCGCAAGCCGCGGTCCTGCTCAGTGGAAACGCGATTGTGGAAGACTACATCTTGGTGGGGGTAAAGAACGGGACGACGAACGCAGCAATGTAAACTTGTCCGGCAATGACCGGCACTTCCCTGCAACTGGCAGCTGTGTTGAAACAATAATGGTGAGATGCGGCTAAGAACTATACTGCATGTGCTATTGCTATACGCGATCCCGATATTGGTGTATCATGTCCGAATACCGTCAAAATTTTGTGGGGTGCAGGTGGCTGGGGATTATGATCCTGGTGGTACACGAGATGTTCTGCAGCTTGGCCGGTAACTTACAGGCTACCGGAGACATGTAAGAACCAGCTCTACGGTACATTCCAACGTCCACGGAATGGCCGAGATGGCGCCAGCCTATGGAATCTCTTTGTCGCAACGCATTGAGTCTCGAATGTTCGTAGATCTACCTCCACGGCTGCTCTTCGGTCACTAGGGATTACACGGGAAGCTTGAAAGCAGACTCTGGAAAGGCAATACACCCTGCCCTGCATGTTCGTCCCGCGCATCGCCCACATTTGGCGTATTCGATTTCTACATGCGCAATGCAGTCCACGTTCGCGCGCCATTGGCCGTAGAGCTGGCCTCGGGTTTCAATTTACTAATTTCGTCATCTATCTGACTTGAATTATCTTCCTCGATTCTGACATCGTTTCGCATTGCAACCTGCTTTTCCCCTGTCACCCTCTACGACCTATGCGCCTCCCAACATCCGCATTTTCACGTTATTGGCTCGACATTGTAATTTCCGGCGATGATACTCGATTCAGAATAATTCGGCTAAGAGGATGCATTATAGCGACCTCGTGAGTTTTTAGATGCGCGTTTCAGTCTTGGTTTTCGCGCCTCCCGTCCGCACTAGGCAGGTACCTCTGATAAGGCAAGCTTACGAGCCATAACAGGAATTGATAGCCCATGAACGTGCATTGCCGCATACCTTGAAGAACTGATAGGCCATCTGGCACTGTTACGATTTCCAGACCCACGGTCGCTTTAGAAGAGGGGGATCGACTTACACCTGGGCAGAAAGCGCATGGACGTGGTTCAGTAGTGATGAAACGCCTGGATTAGGCCTGGAGATGGCGGACGACCAGCCGTCTTCTCGAAACATGAAATCAGATATCGCCGTCGCGTACCTGGTTAATCAAGAAACCTAGTGGAAAACACATGTCATCGTACCAATAACATCTCGCGGGTGTCTCGTTGCGTTGCACCATCCCGCGAACCACTGGCCGCGACAACGCCACCATCACGTCGCATGCCAGCTGAGGCAGCACGCACGTGTAACAACCATGAAAGAAGCCTCATAGCCGAGGCCTGCTATCGTTGCCACGGACCACATTCTCGTTTTGAGCAGGTCGCAAGGTAGGCGTGGCTCACAATATGCAAGTTAACGTGCGTAGTGAAAGTGCAGCACCCGGGTTTCAAGTCTGCACCTAGAACTAGCGGGGAGGGATGGGCATGCAGCCTTATAACTCAGGCGGGAGTGCCCGCGCTCAGACTTGGTCCCGTCTGGTATATCTTCGGAGGAAAGGTCGCTGCAGTCATTCCATTTCATCTCCGCGCTGTGTGTGTGACAATGACCTCGAGGTTTCCTACTACGGCGGAGTTCTTGTCATTTCCAGAGCCTAATTATGTTGACCCAATAACAAGAAGGCCGCTGGCGCTGGCGGTGGTGATTCCAATGACGGTGCTGGTTACTGCGTTCATATCGTGTCGTTTCTACTGCCGGACAGTTTTGATACGGACGCTTGGATGGGATGACTGGACGATGTTGGGCAGCAGCTGTAAGTCTTTGACAGTGACATTGAAATAAAGAGGACCGGGGTACTAATAATACCAGATATTATCGGTCGGGAGTAATATTATGCTCATCATATCCATGTTACCAGAATACCAGATGGGCTACCACTTGTGTACGTACTACTCACTGAATTTCTTCTATGTTGCAACTAACACCGGATAGGGGACATTAAACCTATCAAGCTGTATGGGAAGATGCAAGCCGCGCAGGTACGTTGCGCGTCACACCCTGGAAGCCTGGACTCACTGTTGTAGATGGGCATGGCCTCGCAGCTACTCTTCACCTCCATCATCACCTTGATGAAAGTCGCCATTCTCATGACATATCTGCGTAAGTAAATCAATCCGTGAAATGGGTCACAGCTCACATTTCCCCAGGAATCTTCCCATCCAGGTTGAACAAGTGGTTCTGTCACATCATGATCGTCTACACGGTCTCATTGAATGTCTCCTGTTTCTTCCTCACACTATTCCAATGCTCGTAAGATCACGCTCAACGACTCCTTTACGAAACTTACGCTGACACACTTTACAGACCCGCGAGCACTTACTGGGAGATCTTCAAGTACATCGGAACCGCAAAATGCCTCAACATCAAGGCGATCTATTATTTCCATTCAGGCCAAAACACAATTAGCGACTTTGTCATCTTCCTCTGGCCAGCCAAGGATCTCCTCAACGTCCAAGTCTCTTTCAGACAGCGCATCACCCTGACCTGCATGTTCTCGCTCGGCGTTATGTAAGTCTCTCCCTACTCAAAGACTCTCCACACGCTAATATGAGGCAGTGTGTGCATCGCAGGCGTCGTGCGACTGTACTACACACACCTATACCTCACATCCTACGACGTCTTCTGTCAGTCCCCCCCACAATCCTCATACCTGCTCAACCCACTAACACCCCCCAGGGCACGGCGCATCCACTTTCATAATCATGTCCGTCGAGTCCGGCGTCGGCGTCGCCTGCGGCTGTCTCCCCGGCTGCAAACCGCTCATGAACCGCATGTTCCCGCGCGTCTTCGCCAGCCCCTCGCAGGCAAACTCGTACCCGCGTCCCTCGGCCGCCGCACAAGCTCGCGCTGCCAAGAAACTTGACTCCTCGTCGGCCGCGGGCGATTCGTACCACATGCGATCCTTGCGCTCGAATGGGCTGGATGAGATTGTCACGGAGAAGGAATTGCCTGCGCCCCCACCGCCGAGTAGGCAGGGTTTGCGGCCGCCGGGTGGGAGGGTGTTTGGGAAGGAGAGGAGGTATGGGGTGCTGGATGATGTGAGTGATTCGAGTAGTGAGATGATTATTTTGCAGAGGAGGAGTGAGGATCAGAGGTTTTGGGAGAGGGGGGAGCAGAAGGTGTAGTTGATCACAAAACAAAAACAATTACATTCTTACTACAATTGGTTTTAGCCGCACCAGCTGACGAACTTGTCCACTACGAATTCGTTCAAGCCCCATTTGCCGTTCTGCCGCCCGAAACCGCTGCCCTTGACGCCGCCTTGGCTTCCGGTTGGGGAGGTGTAGATGCTGATGGTGTTGGCATGGACTTGGCCGTATTCAAGCTGTCGGGCGATCTTCATGAAACGGCTCATGTCCTTTGTCCAGACTGTCGCGTTGAGGCCGTAGGAGGATCTGTTGGCAAGCTCGATAGCCGCGGCATCATCTTTGACCACGTACAACGACGCTGATGGTCCGAAGGTCTCCTCGTCAAATATGCGCTCGGAAGGCTCTGGATTGAGCACAATCGTAGGCTTCAGGCTGGGACTCTTTGCGGTACCATCTACCCCTCCGACAATAGTCTTATCTCCACACTCTTTGACCACATCCTCCGCATGCCGTGCAATCGAATCACTAACCGCACTGCCTGCAACCTCCTCCAGCCCCTGCATCTGCTCCACCAACAACTCCTGAAATCTGCGCGCAATACCCTCCAGCACAATAATCCTCTCCGTACTAAAGCAGATCTGACCATGATGCATGACAGCACCCAATGCACACTGCCTCGCCGCCTCCGCCACATCCGCATCGTCTAGCACAATCGCCGGACACTTCCCACCTAACTCCATAACCACCGGCTTCAGATACTTCGCCGCGACCTGCCCAATCACCCTCCCCACCGCTGCACTTCCAATGAACTCTACCTTCCTCATCGCCTGATGCGCGATCAACGCCTCCGTAACTTCCGCCGCATCCTCCCTCTTCGTCTGCAACTGATTCAGCACGCCCGCCGGACACCCAGAATCCACGAATGCTTTGACGATGCCTGCGTGTGTCTTGGGGCATATCTCACTCGCTTTGAACACCACTGTGCACCCCACAGCGATCGCGCTCGCAATCCCCCTTGTCGCAAGAATCAACGCCGCATTCCACGGCGCAATGCAGAGCACCGGGCCTATCGGTTCCTTGAACACAAAGCCCAGCGTGCGCGGCTTTTCAATCGGTGGAATCGTGCCCGTGACACTTGATACCTGCGCCGCGATTTCTCGCAGGTACGATATTGACCCGTTGACATTGTTCTTGGCCCATTCCTTCGTGCATGACGTCTCGAGGATCTGGCAGGCTACAAAGTCGTCTAAATTTGAGGCAAAGTAGTCTGCGACACGCAGGATGAGATCTCGGCGCTCCACGTGGGTACTGTCGCGCCAGGATTGAAAGGCAGTCCAGGAGGAAGATGCGGCGTTGGTGGCGTCGGTGGCGGAGGCGGAGCAGGCGTGCTGGACTGTTTGGCCGGTTGAGGCTTGAATGACTGGGAAGGTGGAGGTGGTGAGAATGGGTTGGTTGTTGATCCAGAGGGGGACGGGGGAGGTTGGGGTGGACATGTTGGTGGATTCTTTGTGAGATTGAAGGTCGATCAGGTGATGTGAAGTGTGGCAGTATGCTTTCGCTTCACAACCATCTTCTTACTCTCGGTGATGGCTTGGCAATTCCAGCGTTGTCCGTGAAGGTATACGAGCATGGGAATGGCGAACGCCACACTGTGGGGTCCCGTCTTGTTCATGACGTGATGCGATGCGATGCGACACTTCGGCAGTTACGTCGATCGTCAGCCACACACGCACCGCCACTGTACACAATCATCGTCTAGAAATTTAGCCCTTTAAACATTACTGTCTATATCAAAGCCCAACACAAGGAAATCCACAAGCTAGATGTAGAAAACAACCAATAGTGTACGAAAAGCAAAATCCAAAAGCCACAAACTTACAACGGCACCCAACCATTTTCATATCCAACCCGTGCGCCTAATACCTCAACGCCATCCCAGCCCAAGCCCATTACACCAACGCCTATCCCCACGTACGCCAAAACTCCCTTTCGCAGAGAAGACAAGCGAAGCCGCCGACTCTGTAACTACGAGCAGCGACCTCTCTTCACTCTTCTCACCGCTTACCAAGTAAATGTCATCAACTGCGGATTAAGCACAATCGGCAGCAGCGCATGAGTAACAATAACCGTGCCCATGGGCCAGCAAGCAATCAATAACCTGATCTGCCAATCCTGCTGGATCGCATAAGCACACACCAGCATCGTAGCCGTCATGACAGCGCAGAACGCAAACGTCCACTTGAACTTCTTGCCAACGTGGCGCATAGCTTCGAAGAAGGTAATGTCCTCGACTTCCTTAGATGTGCTGCCCCATTCCATGTCGATGCTGAAGAAATGTGCAAGCAGGGCTTGGCTGATGTGCAGCGAGATGCCGCCGAGGAAGATGGTGAGCATAGGGATCCACTTGAGGTTCTCGCCGAGCGTCTGAAAGAGGTCGCGATCCTCGACGCGATAACGTAGGACGCCGAGGGAGATGTTGCCGACGAGTGTGAAGATAAAGACAATGGCGACGTAGACCTTGAAAGAGTCGATGTAGTAGTGGTCAAGCCAGCCGTTGAAGAAGCCGATTAAGAAGTAGTTGAGGATGGTGAAAATCCAGGCGGACCCGATGGCGTAATATGTGCCGATGTAAGCCATGATGGTGATTTTGGAGGGAAAGGGCATGTTGGAGGTGAGGAAGACCATGAAAAGACGAGTAAAGGGGCCGCGTCTGAGCCAGTCCTTGAGGGGGTTGAAAATCAGCTCGTTGCAGCCGTAGGCATATCTAACGGGATATCAGCACGTTGCTTCGGGGAACGTCAATTGAGAGACTTACTTTTCCCAGCGGTTCAGCTCATCATAGACAGTCAAGGAAACTCCCTCCTTGAAGCCTTCGCCCTTGTATGCGGCAAGACGGACGGTGTAGCCCTCGCATTGAAGACGCAGCGACATATCAAAGTCCTCAGAAACAGTACTCTCGGACCAGAACTTCTCAAACAGGTCTTGCTCGCAGTTGTACGAAATGCCTTGTAGAGCGGACCAGCGAAGGATGGCATTATGCCCAACAAATGGGGCAACGTCGCCGTTAGCAACCGCGAACTTGATCATGGTATATATCATGTTGGTGAAGAAGGTGATGCCGTTTTCGAAGAACGTGTTGGTGACATTCATGACGCCAGACATGTACTGAAGGATGGCCACTTCTGGACAAACTTCCATCTCACTGACAGCCTCGAGGAGACAGTCCTGGGGAACACGTGTATCCGAGTCGATAAGCAGAATGTAGTCGCCAACACGGATGCTACCGTCTGCCCATGCCTCGCCTGCACGTCTGGCCAGGACAGTCTGCAGTGCCTTTGCGTACGCGTCGTTCTCGTCCATTTGCGACCACTTGTCAGATCGCTCGACCTTGGCTAGTTCGTCCTCGATCTGGAGGCTGAGTCGCAAGGCATAGTTCATGTTGGAGGCCTTCTTGAATTTTCCTCGGCGATGGAACTCCGCTTCTCCTTCAGTCGGCTTGGGATTGTGCTTTGGGCGAGCGACCCAACCGATGCCATTCTCATCATAAAACTCCTGTCGCTCTATAGCTTCCTCTTGAGGAAGGATTTGCACTGTGCGTTGTCAGCTTGGCCGGAATGCTCAAGGGAGTTGCTTACTGCCGTCGTCGTTGATGAAGATGTTTGCCGTTCCGCCCTGCAACTCATACGTTGAAATGGCTTGCTTGATCGACTGCACGGTCGGTTTGATGACTCCGTGAAGGCCCTCCTTGTAAACTGGCATTTGGATTGTCACATGTGGCAGTCGACCGTGTATATCGCGATGAAGGCGTGCGGGAGGCTTGATGGAATAGTACTTGCTGTTGGTTCTCAGTGATTTCGAGGACCCGAGCACTTGGGCAAGATTGCCGATGATAGCCTGGAAGAAGAACTGAGATGGTCAACAGGGAATAGATTTGCCGAATCGCAGCAACATACCAGAGACAACCAAGCCTGTCCGGGGATGGCGATGAGAAAGAGCATGCGCAGCCAGTTTGGTTCGTGGATCTGCTGAATGGCCACCTGCCTCCATCCAGAACCGATGGCCACCGTAAGCATAAGTATAGCGATCGATGTGTACACCGACTGCCACAATTTGAGCTTGCGCGGCTTTTCCGGAGTATCGTCAAACATGTCCCATGATTTTTCGGACTCCTCCTTGACACCAAGGCCAATGCTCTTGGCTACCGCCTTGTCAGTAACCTGGGCAAGATCCTTGCCCCAGATCATCTGCACCAGAGCATCTTGGATGCTCTGGGCGCGTTCTAAAAGTCGCTTTGGTTCATCCTCCCACACCACCAGCGCTTGATCCGACGCGACGAAAGCAGCCTGCATATTCTTCTGACAGTATTGCAATGCGTTGAAATCGGGAACGACCTGCAGACGTTGTCCGTACTGTATCTGCACATAGGGCAAATCTGTACGTTCTAGAATGAGCTTGATCATCCTGGTATTGACCGTCATAGCACACTGTCATGATACACATTAGTATAGTCTTACAGCAGTGCGCGATTGACATACCCGAACGTTCAGTGTGATAATCGCTTGATACAACCCAGAATCATCGGTCTCTAGGTCAGCGGGACAAAGCGCGTAGCTCCCTTTGGTCTTCTTCACAAAGACACCCTCGCCAGCGGTGCCAGAAGTCCACATCTTCTCCTCTGCCTTGGCATGGAGCCAATTAGCTAGGACTTCGCATTTTATCTCACGGGCTGCAGCTGAGTCTGCATTTCGCGAACCGCTGTCGAAGCTGGAATAGTACAGAGGCGTGCTGTTCCTGGTAGCCCCATTGCCTAGGTATGCGGCACGAGGTGCTCGGACAGAGGCAGACTGGTGTAGGCTATTTGATGTTGGCGCGTTGGGGTTTTCGTTGGCGACGAGGGAGCTTGGGGGACTGCTCGTCTGCTTTGCAGTCCTGAACCAGCCCATCGTGTCCTGGAGTAATCAGACGTCCGAGGATGAGTTCATGTATGTTGTGCGTGAGCAGGGCGACAGAGCTGCAATTATTTCAATGTGCCGACAACACGCAGAGTCCGAGTAAAGAGCTAGCATCTTCCGAGCCGACCACCTCATGATGATCAACAGCGCCTGAATGTGAATTCGTTGAGTCGCTATGAGGGATCCCCAAATATGGCCCGGATATGTTTGGACCACCTTGTTACCAGCGCTGTGCGAGTCTTTCCTGGTTCAAGGCTGCAGCGTCCCGGTCCGCCTGCCGTTCGATGGTGTACGAGGATGTTAGTGTGTAACATCTGAGGTTTATATGGGTCCATCAATAAAGCCATGAAAGCTACCCCAATACTCCCTCTCCTTTTATCAGACACCAACGCTTCGATGACAACTCGGCGAGACCGTCCAGATTGTGGAGGCACCTGTATCACAAAAAAAAAACTGTCTCATTTTGCGTGCGCATCGCAGTGTAACTGATAGGCCGACCGAGGGTGCGGCATGCAATGGCCGCTGGGTAGGGTTATGCGGGCAATTTCCAGACGGTTGCCACTATTTGGCTGTGGAGATGCGATGGCAGAATTAGTTCAGCGCCTTAGAAAAAGATAAGGAATGTGGTGGTTACCCAAGGCTTTCAAACGGGCAACAGAGCCATGAGAGACCCGTGCCATAGGCGTGCTATGCAGCTAAAAGTAGTGAGTAATATTGATCTGCGTCGGTGAGTGGCCCGACACCAGGGGTAGCTTCCCGGATGCGTTTACGGCGGAAGTGAATCATGAGCTTTTCGCGGTTTGGTGCACAGGAACGCATGCAGCAAGCCGAGACTGAACATTAGTGAAACCAAAGGCGGCTAATCCACATTAGAGTGTGAACACGAATTCGCACGAGCAGTTGTGCGGTGCAGCATACTGGTGTACAGAATCAAAAGCCGGTGTAATTGTGGAGGTTCACAACGAATGTATTGGTTGAAAGTTGCTGAAGGCATAGGCACGCTGGCATGGCGGCATCGTACCCGAACAGAGAATACGGAACACGAATCACGGCTCCTCGACTGCAGGATAAATGGCAAGGAAGAAAGACAATCAATCTGCGAGACTGTACGGATCGTTAGCGCGCGTGGTCAGAGCTCATCAGGTGGGTATCTTACCGATAGCTTACCAGAGTATCTACCCGATGATTACTCGTGCTGAAGCTGCGCAGTTGCACCTTTTCGCCATTCTGTATCTCCTTGGCATCGCTGTCGCCCCATTCGAGGGGTACTTCTGAGTCTGCATCTGCGTAGACGAGTACATTGAATGTGCAGTTGCCGTCTAGCATTGGCAAAAATGTGACGGAAGCTGTAATTTGTCGGAAGATGGACTGGATCTCCGCCTGGATTTCGGTCTCGGTCTTTTCTTCCGGCGCATCGGTTCCCCTGCGTCTTGGTCAGCTGACAGCGGAAATTGAGTGGTCGACATTGACCTACTCCGGAGCCGCATTTTCGTTCTCCGCCGCCTTTTTCGAGGATTTCGCCTTTGCGATTTTATTGAAAATTTGAACCTGTCTCGTTTGTCAGATACTGCAGGTTCGGTATGGAAACTGACTTGCATCGAATTGCCAGCGCTCGACGTGCTCGCCTGTCTCTTTGCTGGTGATGACAACGACCAGCTTCGAGATTTTGCCGCCGTACATCCACTCTTTAAGCTGCGACATGATCTTTTTGATATACGCCTTGACCTGGTCGTCAGCGGTAACTGCAAGCGTTAGTCATGATATTCATAGTGCCGCGGCGGTGAGCGTACCCATCATAGTCAGGCCATACTTCTTGACTCTGCATGGTGTTAGCAACGGAACCAGAGAGGGGCTCGGTAGTGTTTACGCTGTGAAGTCCTCGGCTGGATATACACCTCGCTGGAATCTACTACAATCAGCTCATTGTGCACGCGCGGTGCAAGTGCTTCCCGCTCTACAATATGGTGTTGATGGAGTATTCAAACTGAAAGGGGTTAGCGCGCTGCCATGGCTTTCACTCGCATGCCACTACTCACGAACTCATTGACAACCTTGGAAGACCCCTTCAGAGCAAGCTTGTGCACCTTGGAAGAGTCGCCCTTGGAGGATCTTGATTTTGACGAGGATTTTGGCTGAGACATGTCGGCGGTAGAGTGAGTATGCGCCGCCGTGGTTGGGTGAAAGTGCGTGAGGGCAATGTTTACGTGGTGTTGACACGGCAACCGCAACGGGGAGCGCAGAATCGCAGCAGCGGTGAGAACAATGATGAGCACGAGGACTGTCCCAATACGTCAATTAAAGCTTATGGAATGTTGCGACAGGCTGTATACGTAACGGACGGCAGCAAACGACGATAGGCGAGTGGTGGAGGAGCTGTGTGGGTCTGCGGCAGGTGCAGGCTGGAAGGCGGCGATGGCTGATTAGATAAGACGAGAGCGGGAAAAAAGTTGAAGCACCACCACCTCGGCGATGCAGCAGTCCACTCCCATTGATCCCATGCACACCCATGCGATCATGCGTCCGAACCGCGAGCAGCGTCCTGCAGAGCTGGCGGGCGCATACCGTCCTCCGCAATGGCTGCCCTTTGCCATCCCGCACCCTTGAGCGCCTTCCACGGCTCGCCCGCAGCTATGCCATGGCCTACAAGCCGCAGGGCGAGCTGGAGAAACGCATCGCCGAGATCCCGATAGAGCGATACCGCAACTTCTGCATCGTGGCCCACGTCGACCACGGCAAGTCGACCCTGTCCGACCGCCTGCTGGAGCTCACGGGCACCATCCAGCCCGGCGGCAACAAGCAGATCCTCGACCGCCTGGACGTGGAGCGGGAGCGTGGCATCACCGTCAAGGCGCAGACATGCTCCATGATATACAACTACCAGGGCGACGACTACCTGCTGCACCTCGTCGACACGCCCGGCCACGTCGACTTCCGCGCCGAGGTGTCGCGCAGTTATGCCAGCTGTGGCGGCGCGCTGCTGCTCGTCGATGCCAGCCAGGGCGTACAGGCGCAGACGGTCGCCAACTTCTACCTCGCCTTCTCGCAGGGCCTCACGCTGGTGCCGGTGCTGAACAAGGTCGACCTGCCTCACGCCGACCCCCCGCGCGTGCTGGAGCAGATGCACGACACATTCGAGCTGGACCCCGAGGCTGCCGTGCTTGTCTCAGCGAAGACGGGTCTGAATGTCGCATCGCTCCTTCCCGCCGTTGTCGAAAAGATCCCCGCGCCTGTGGGTGACCTCAGCAAGCCTCTGCGCATGCTGCTGGTGGACTCGTGGTATGACGTGTACAAGGGCGTCATCTTGTTGGTGCGCGTGTTCGATGGGCAGGTGCGTCCCGGTGACACCATCAGATCGTTCGCCACGGGCCTGAAGTACATTGTGGGAGAGGTGGGCATCATGTACCCAGACCAGACCCCGCAGACGGTCCTCAAGGCTGGCCAGGTTGGCTACATCCACTTCAACCCGGGCATGAAGAAGTCGCAGGAGGCCAAGGTCGGCGACACATACACCACACTGGGGTCCGAGAAGCTCGTGGAACCATACCCGGGCTTCGAAGAGCCCAAGAGCATGGTCTTTGTGGCTGCGTACCCAACCGATCAGGACAACCACGAACACCTCGAGGACAGCATCGAGCAGATCACCCTCAACGACCGCAGCGTCACCTTGCAGAAGGAGTCGTCTGATGCTCTGGGTGCTGGGTGGCGCCTGGGGTTTCTCGGCACGCTGCATTGCTCCGTCTTTGAAGACCGCCTTCGCCAGGAACACGGGGCGAACATCATCATCACCCCGCCGTCTGTGCCTTTCAAAGTCATCTGGCGAGACGGTACCGAGTCCATTATCACAAACCCCAACGAGTTCCCAGACCAAGACCAGGCACATTTCAGGGTGCAGGAAGTCCACGAGCCCTATGTTCAGGCTACCATAACTCTCCCGGATGAATACCTTGGCGAAGTCATCAAGCTCTGTGAATCTAACCGAGGAGAGCAGAAGGAATTGACTTTCTTCACTGCAACCCAAGTTATTCTCAAATATGACATCCCCTTATCGCACCTTGTTGACGACTTCTTCGGCAAGCTCAAGGGCGCAACCAAGGGTTATGCATCCCTCGATTATGAGGATGCTGGGTTTCACAAGTCTTCTATTGTCAAGCTGAATCTCCTCGTCAACGGCGCGCCAGTCGATGCTGTGTCTCGCGTCCTGCACACATCCCAGGTCGACAAAGTGGGTCGTGCGTGGGTTGAGAAATTCAAGGTGCATGTCGAAAGACAGATGTTCGAGGTCATCATACAAGGTTAGTCGTGCATCATTCATGCGTCTAAGTTTCTCGCTAATGTCGGTAGCTGCTGCTGGACGCAGGATCGTCGCTCGCGCGACAATCAAGCCATTCCGAAAGGACGTCTTGGCAAAACTGCACGCAAGTGATCTTTCACGAAGACGTAAGCTGCTAGAGAAGCAGAAGGAGGGTCGAAAGAAGCTCAGAGCTGTCGGCTCAGTCGTCATCGAGCAGGAAGCCTTCCAGAAATTCCTGGCAAAGTAGCAATAATACAAACTCTACTCATCCTTCGGACTCACATGCAACAAGAAGAGCATTTGGCATTCGCTAACAGGGGTGTTGTTAATACTTCGTCCCGTCCATGACGCCGCGTTGGCCGTTATCCCAGGATCCCTGGTCCGAGCGTATCAATGTCCGATGAAATCGTGCCGTGTCATCACTTCACAATAATGTATATAGTGACTCACGACACTCGTCCAAACGCTGGACTGAACTGCTCTCGCGCACCTCCCCGTGCCGTTACCGTCGGCAACTGCACGAACATGCGTTCTCGCGAGTGCTTTGGCCGTCTAGTACCCGAAGTCGATCATCAAGATTGTCGATCTCTCATCTGAGATCGACGCTAAAATCTCATGACATCGTCAAATCGGGCGCTGTGCCGTGCCGCGTACCTGAGTTCAACAACAAGCACCAGGCGATTTTGGGGATTAGCAAGGACGTTATAGCATGGGTGGAGTCTCGGACCGTTGATGTGACGTCTGGCAGACCGGATGCCGATAGCGTGGAGGGGATTTCAAATGGGCCTTGGGTCGCGTCGCCTCCCGTCTTTCGGATGGATGGTCGTTTGTTACTACTGACACCCTTTGCCATTGCAAGTCACACAATTCCGCATTGCATGGACAGCGCCGAATTATGGCGAGATTTCTGGGTCTCAGAGGTGATCGCTTGACGAGCGCGATCAGTGCAATATGTGGATTATGCTTTTTGTGAGATTTGATAGGACTGAGTTTCCGATTTAGTGACCACTGACTTCTAGCAGGTGCTATGGCTGGGCGCAAGGAGTGATGGGTGGTCTCTTGACTGTTCCGGCCTTCCTCGAACAATATCCGCAGATCAACATCGTCGACGAGAATTCTTTTCATAATGCTTGGGTCACTGGTCTTACTGTTGGAACCTGGAATCTTGGATGTGTTGTTTCAGCAGTGCTCGCCATTTTCATCAGCGACGGACTTGGTCGACGAAAGACGCTACTTCTGGGAATAACACTCTGGGCGATAGGTGAATTGATCCAGGTCACCTCATACAGCTTCGCTCAACTTATCGTCGGAAGAGCTATCGCGGGATTCGGTAAAGCACCACAGCTCTCATTGTTCATTTCCACTGTGCTAACAGCTCTGTCACAGGCAATGGCTTCACCACCTCAACCGCACCAGCATACCAAGCCGAGTGCGTCAAGTCGCATCGCAAAGGAACTATACTCATGATCACTGCTGGAGTATTCGTATCCCTGGGGTACGCTCTGTCATACTGGTCGGTCTTCGGCTTCGCATACCTCAACAACAGCAATGCTGCATGGCGCGTTCCTATTGCCCTCCAGATCAGCTTCGCACTCCCGGCCATTGCCATGCTATTCGTCCTCCCTGACTCGCCCAGATGGCTGATTTTAACCGGACGTGAGCAGGAAGCGCTCACGGTCATTGCGGCTCTCAATGACGACGACCCCGATAGCTACGAGGTTAGGGACGAGTTCCTGCAGATTAAGGATGCCATTCTCGTTATGGTACAAGGCTCGACGTCCAAGCTGTTCTCTAACAAAGACAGACGAGGTTTCCATCGTGTCGTCCTCGCCTTTTTTGTTCAAGTCTTCCAGCAAGGCACCGGCATCAACCTGGTCTTACAGTACCTCTCCTGGATCTTCCTGATGCGCATGGGCTACGCAGCATGGATGGCCCGTCTACTGGCTTCCTGTTCCGCCACAGCCTACTTCCTTGCATCCTTTGTTACAGTCGTTGGTATAGATCGCTTCTGGGGCAGGCGCTCACTCATGATTTTCGGCGCATCAGGCATGTCAGGCTGCATGATCCTTGTTACCATCATGCAATACCTGTGGACCATCAAGGGAATCAGCGCAGCTAGGTTCGCAAGTACTGTCTTCCTCTTTGTCTTCTCGATATTCTTCGCCATTGGCTGGCAGGGCATGGCATGGTTGTACCAAGTTGAGATTGTGCCTTTGAGGATCCGTGGTCCGGCAAATGCACTCAGCACGCTTGGCAACTGGCTGATCAACTTTATGTATGTTCATCATTACGATCGTAGGGCATTCGCTGACCTCCATCTAGCATCGTGTTTATCACGCCAATTGCTTTCGCTAACATTGGCTACCGAACCTGGATCATCTTCGCTGTCACAAACTTCGCCATTGTTCCTCTCGTATACTTCTTCTACCCAGAAACCGCCTTCCGCTCCTTGGAAGAAGTTGACGTCATTTTCGTCCTTGCAGATGAAGCACCCGGCAACCCCTGGCTCAACGCCGTCCGAATCAGCTTAGATGAGCCGCTATGGTTCGGCAAGAAAGGCGGGGATCGTCTTAGCTTCGACTACGCCAACAGTAGCTGGCATCGTAAGCTAATGGGGTCACTGAATGGCAGTGGAAATGGCAGTAGCGACGAAAAGCGCGGTCGCAAGGACAAGCACAGCAGCTCTAGCAGCAGCGACGAGGACCATACCGGATCAAGTGGCTCAGATACCGTCGCACCACCAAGGACTCAAAAACGCAATGGTTCAGAGTCACCTGTAGATCCGGGGATGTACTCCAACGAGCTGCGCGACCACTCCCCAACAAACATCATCACCGCCACACTCGCATCCCAGCACAAAAACGACTCAAGGCGATCTCTACGCCAAGTCCTCACCCGCTCACATAGCTCCAATCAGCGCCTCGAGCAAGAACGCATTGCGGCTACCGAACATCAACGCGTCCTCGCCATGAGCGCCATGCACGACGGCGATCAAAGTCTTGACGATGACCCCATATACCACGAGGCCTCCCTCGGCCCCGCGTCTCTCCGCATCTCACGCCCACCCAGCGGCGAGGTCCGCCCATACTCCAGCGACACAACGAGTCACCGCGCATTCCACCACCCTGACGTGGACGGGAGACCAAGGACGAGAGATAGTAAAGAGAGCTTGGATTCTGGCTATCCAGGGAGATTGAGGGCGGATGAGATTGGGCCGACGGAGAGCGGGACGGAGGCAGATGAGGATGTTGATGCGAGGAGAGAGGGATTGGGGAGTAGAGGGAGCAGAGGGGTGGCGAGGGCAGCGGGGAGGGCGTTTTGATGAGGGAAACAGGTGCAAGGTTTCAATTTGTATAATTATGGATGGGATTTGGCGTTGCTTGGGTTGACACAAACGACAGGAAGGGCTATAGTGTTGGGGCGCACACTGTGTCCAAGGTCACTAGGCAGATGTGTAGACTACGTCTCGGATAATCTTCATGCAAAAAAATGAATGGTAATACTGCATGTATCTATGAAGCCAGGAGGTAGCACAGAAACTGGAGTATTGCTAATGATGAAGAAAAAGACCGGGGATGGGGGGGCGAATGCGTGTCGTCTCTGTACGTCGGAAATGTGTGCAGGAGAGTCAGCCCTCCGTTCGTCACAAACATTGCATCACTTCGACACTTTTTTCATCGCGTTTTGCTGTCAAAATTAGCCCAATCACAATTAGAACTTAAAGTCAGTTTGGAATTACCAGCTTGTCTCATGATGTACGACCATGGCCATCAGCACTACGCACAATGACGTGGAGAGAGATGGTAAAGAGCGAACGTTGAACCAGGTTTCAGTACATCCAAGAGTTCCACAATGTTTTGATGTACATTTCATGCCCATCTTACAAGGGCGATGTTGTCACATCTGATCCATCTTTGAATGATGCGCCTGCCCGCCCATGTTGTTCGACGATCAGTCAGCAGCAAGAGTACCGATTTGAGCGGACTACAACCAAAATGCCTTCCTCGGGCGCTGGACTCACCAAACATCCGCTTACTCACTTTGAATGCTGTACACCGTTTCCCGACCCGTCAGCTGACTGTTGGGTTGATAGCCACAGTTTCACGTATGAAGCCTGGGCCGCTCGCCAGGCGCACGTCATGCCACACATGCAACCAGAATCGTATAATCTGCCACCTGGATGGAACGACCCAGTTCATGCAAACACGAAATGTGGCGTACATTGCGCTGGTCGAGGTGCCCTTCTTGAGAGTTCACGGGGTTATTGCAGGACCCCCATTGATCGCACCCACCACGAACCCGGACACCCATGATTCCGCTCGTGCCTTGAGATATCGCCATTCAAAGTACTGCGCTATGCTAGCGTTGATGTCCAATACGACAAGGACTCACATTTGCGCTCTATGACGCCCCGGTAAAAGATTGGAACTTGCTCATATCCCAGCACCACGCAAGTGCCATGTGACCGCTGAAATCAGTGTAACGATTTGGCGCTCTTCGATGTCTCATTACTCAAACCCTCACCCAAATCCCACTCATGCCCAAAACAAAGGCTCGGCAGTCACAGAACACAAAATTTAGAGCTGCAGCATGTCCAGTGTGACAAAACTGCACGCTTACCAGTCTGCAGAGCTTTATTCCTGCTTCGCAGCCTTCCTCGTCGCACCTCATCCTATGGAATCTCCCGACGAAGGAGAGGCGGTGACTCTCATCGCATTTGTTGCACTGCTGTAATATCAACCCGGTCTTCGGAGCTGTATTCGATCCCATGGTGTGGAAACAAGTATCGACTACGACGTATGTTTCGAGACGGCGCACAGCTTCACGAGGATCTGCAAAGCATGTTCACCATGGTCACCCACCTATCAGGCTAACCACTTCCGAGTCCAGGCTCACCGGACATCATGCCGCGGACAAAATGGGGAAGGTTTTGATGCAATCATCATAGGGCGCGTCGGCAAGATAGACAGACCCATGTTGTCAAGACCCTGGCACAGTTATCACTTGTCTGTCAGAAATTCCAATGGCTCTTTACTGCATCCCAGTAGATGATCACGTTCATTACAATACGAACGCTGTGCTCGCTCTGGACTGGACACCTGCGTACGGACTCGGGACCCGGAGCCTATCACTTCTGTCGCAGAAACACCAGAAAACATTCCGACTTTTCCTGTGGACGCATCAGCGGCTCTTACCGAGTGTTCTGCCTGCGGGTGGTATCGTGTCAAGTAATCGTTGCCGACTCAACGGTTGGGATTGTATCGAACAAGCACGTTCACCGGTTCGCTTCTTTTGGAGCAGCTGAAAAGGGGGACAGATTGGAAATAGTATTTCGCAATTTTCAGTTGATCAGCAGCTATCCTGACCTGGTAGTGCAACTGTATCCATCGTGACGATGATTCTGTCTTCTGGGCATGCCAGCTTGCAGATATAAATGGTGCTGAGCTGCGCACCGCTCCCTCGAACTAAATCAAGCAGATCTTCTTACCTCTGGACATACACGCTTACTTCCAACCTGCTTCTTAACGGCCTTACTCCAGACTCAGAGATGGCATCCACTATGTCTTCAGGCGCAAGCACAAGTCTGTCAGCTTCGAACGATGTCATTCTCTGCACAGTCTGTACCATTCTCACCATTCATACTTGCCACGTTTGCGGTGGTCATCATGCCCGGTACGTTGTGGTTACATTCCAAATACTTCATGCTTCTCAAGTGATCAAGTTCGCCCCATGGTTGTCACTGTAAGAGCTGTGATCGCTCAGCGATGATGGAGAAACTCCTTTCAAGAGAAGGTCACTGATCTGGAACACAGTGATCCCAAACCGCCATGCCCATTCTGCGGCGGTCGTGGTACGGTTGGAGACTATCGACTTCGACACTAGCCACCAAAATACATCCATCTATCCGTGAGATGGCAGCCATGCACCGAATCTTGTTTCATCAACGGGAAGAGTGTCCCATGCCTCTTGAATGGTCGCGCTTTGCAATCGCCCTCACCACAAATCAACGTTGCTTCTCCCTTCCGTCCCCCTAGACCGCGCAATATCTGGTACCCTAGAGCAAAGCTCGACTCTGTCGATGATCTCATAACACAACCCTTCTCCACAACGCTCGTTGAAATCTCCTTCGACATATTTACCTTCAATATTGGTACACCAAGACCGTTGATGACAACCTTTACGAGTACATGAAGCCTTTTAGACTGGCTCGGAAATAAATCTTTCATACACGTGTGTTCACGTGCTTTACACCACTGCCAATCCTTCTCAAGGAAATTATCTCAGCATGTGATGCCAGCACAATGTGTCATATCTGCCCCTGGTGAGGGCAAAATTGCGAGCCGTGGAACCTGAAGCACCGTTACTTCAGATTGAAACACCCAGTTGCGTGGATTGCACCACGAGATAGCGCTCCGGGCGTATTTCTGTACGAGGCTCGTACTCGCACTACGATAGGAACAGGGCTGGCGCTGGCTCACGATATCACTGGCTATCACGCGCTAGGACTGGTCAACGGCGTGATCATCAGGAGCTCTGAGCGTCATAATCTACATGGCCAAAAGCTTATGACCCGATAAATGAGCTCCAACGCTCTTCTCATTTCTTGGATCTTGGCGCGAGTGTCCAGGAAATCACTGTGCTACGATGAGCCATAACGACGTGGGTTGTATAACTTTGACGCTGGCTTGACTTGATTCAATTACAATCACGACAGAGAAAAATACCTCATCTGCTTGGATATGGGCGAAGATGGAACCAAGAGCGGTGTAATGAAGCTCCATTGTGAAGAGCTTCGAGCCGATAAGCATGCGCTACTGTACAGCAGTACCACTCCTCAACGCAAAGGCCGTAGAAGCCACATATAGTAGCGACTGTTGGCCCATAGAACAAACTCAACAAACACAAGCTCATTGCGCTGCTGATAGGTTTCGGGATCAGCCAAAATACAGGCTGGAAGACAAATACCAGCACGCAGCAGGCGAACATCATGTGTCTCTCGCCATAGCTCAGCAAAGCGCAGCAGGGACATAATCCACTTCAGGTAAATGCCATTTGCACACCTGAACGAGATTCTCGACAGCTCATCTTCAGGCTGGATGCGAGTGCTGAGCATGAGGAGGTAGCAGTCGATGATCCATGCGTGCTAAGCGAAGCTAGATGCGGCTAGTGCCAATCGCTCCTGCACTCCGCCACCATCAGCAGCCACCAATGGGTCCATCGCGCAGCGACAAGAGAGGCGGAGCAAAAGAATGTCAGAAATGGCCTCAGTCCTCCTTTCCCTCGACCCTCCGTTCCCCAAGCTTCCAAAAATTTCCTCCGCCGTCCCTTGACTTATTCCTGCCACTCTGCACCTACTGAAGCAGAGACACTGACGTCACACCATGATCTTCGGCGGTCTAGAAATTGTTGCTGGAGGTTACCTGATCCATAGGCATTATAAGCGCAAGGACGCGAAGAAGAGGCAGGAAGATGAGCTCGAGGCGCGGCGTCACAACACGTTCCCGGGTGCAGGAAAGTCTCCGAGTCACCTCCAGCAGCAACAGTACCAGCAGCGCCCTGCCGTAGCGCCGCAGAAGTATGCCTGCTATGGGACTCCGCAACCCCAAGTACAACAGCAGAGCCCATATCCGGCTCAGCCTCACGTGCAGCCTCGTCCAGGCCCGCCCCAGCACGCCCAAACCTTCAACATCCCCCGCCGTCCCGTGCCCGAGCGAAAGCAGCCGCAGATCATCATCGAGCCGTCACTGCAACGCACCGACTCATTCGCGACGCTCTCTCGCATGCCCGTCGCAAACGGATACCGCCCCCACGACGTCCCCGAAGATCCTCCGATCGTACCGCCTCGACGACACGCATCTGGCGGATTGTCCCCCGCTACAGCAACACAACACGGAGTATATGGCAATGCAGGCTTCTCTGTCTCGACGCCAGCTTTTGGCGCCACGGCGACCTCCCCGGGTGGCTTGACATACACCATGGGCACGGCTGAAGAGGCCTATGGGGCTCATTCGGTAGACGATAATTGGGAGGCGTATGGGTATTCTGGCACGGCGCGGCCACACTATGCTCCCACGGAGGCGTCTACACAGCTCGGAGAGCGGGACCCGCCGCCTCCATATACTCCGTGAGCGGCACTACTCAAGTCAGATCAAGACTCGGGTGCTGGCAATCGAGTCGCTTTCCTTCTGCGGGTTCTCTTCTTTTCCTTTCAACAGGACATGGGGTTTTGGGTATACTCTTATAATGCGCTTCATCTCGGACACGACGACGATGAAGCACCTTACGCCTTCTTTACGTGGTAATTTTCTTAGCGACAGTTGGTGGCCGTCTCTGTCGATTTAACAAATTCCCGTTTAATGAAATATGTCTACCTCTGCATCGGTCTCGAAGACAATTCTGGACGCATGCGTGAACCACTTCAGCAATCATTGGTATAATAGCCACTAACCTCACACACCTTTCATGACGGCTGGGCGCGCCGGCTATTTACCCAATTCCGAGCATGAAAAACGAGGATCGAAGACCGGGTTCCTCAAGCCTCATCGCTTCTACAAGGATAAAATCCCCTTTGCCAATTCAGATCGTCCTACGGCAAGTAACATCGGCATCGTGAATGCAAGATGCACGAGTATATAAACTCGCAAGTCCCGTGTCTCACTAGGCCCATATCCTAGCTACAGCCGCTCGGCCATTCGTCAAAATGCACATCTTCAAGTCAATCACCGCATTCGCATTGTTCACCATGGCTCACATCGCCGCACAAGAAGCGCCCGTCGCGCCCAAAATGACTCTTCTATACAGCATGGACGCCCTCCTAGGCGAACGATTCTCATTAGGCCCAATACCTACCGGCGACGAACGCATCGTGATCCCGATCGTCGGCGGCACGTTCAAGGGCCCGAGGATGAACGGTATGTCTCCGCATTGGCCCTGGCTCCTTCCCCACAATGCCGCATGACGTCACATCCACTAACAACCCCATCAGGAACAGTTCTCAA
This sequence comes from Parastagonospora nodorum SN15, assembly GCF_000146915.1. Taxonomy (NCBI): domain Eukaryota; kingdom Fungi; phylum Ascomycota; class Dothideomycetes; order Pleosporales; family Phaeosphaeriaceae; genus Parastagonospora; species Parastagonospora nodorum. The sequence goes on along the minus strand of NW_001884550.1, from coordinate 732,448 downwards.
CGTCGGCGCAGACTGGCGGCTCACGGATGCACAGGCTGTGATCCGGCCGGATGCGCGGTATGCGATTCGAACGGACGATGGAGCGAATATCGTGGTTGTGACGGAGGGGTTTCCGTGGCCGGATGGGAGGACGATGCTGAGGGGGAAGTTCGAGACGAGCACGAATGGAAGTTATGCGTGGTTGAACGATGTGGTTGGGGTGGGTGTTTTGAAGAGGAATGGGACGAGTGCGGTGAGGATTGATATGTGGCATGTAAGTGTGCGTGGTGGTGCTTTTGGGGGTGAAGGCTAATGAAGAATAGGCGACGCCGGGGGATGAGTAGTAGGACATTGAAAGCGAAGACACTGTTACAACGTCAGAAAAAACTTCACCAAAAACAACTCCTCAGAAACTTCATGCAATCTTCATGACGGTGGTATCGCTCCCTCTCCACCAACAGCCTCAAACAGCGGTCTGAACAACTCACACCTCGCATCAACTGCACTCTGCGGCAACACCGTAACTCCACTCCCTTTTACATCTCCTACATCTCCCAGCACACCCAAACTCCAATCCCCTTCAATCAAGCTCTCATTCCCCATCTTCAACACCCCGCCGCCAACCTCGTCATACGCCCCTTCCAACACCCTCCCCTCCGCCCCACTGCCCACCGCATTCCACCCCGGTCCCGCGTACGGATTCTTCGCGAACTTCGCCCACGTACTACGCATATACTGGCTCAGCGCGTATTCCTGCGTCGTCGTGTTCGCCGTGGCATATGTGCCGAACACGACGCTGACTTCAGACGCGTGCCACACGCCAGCGTCGGGGAAGAGTTGCGTGTTGGGGAACGAGGCGTTGAAGTAGTATCGCCACGTCGGAATACCGATTGAAGCAGTCGCGTTTGCCCACAGTGCTTGCGGGCATTGGAAGACCAGCTCCGTGTAGATTTGCGCAATGGCGTCGTGTTGCGAGGCGTTGCTTGAGTCGGCGAGGGGGTATGCGTCTCGGATAGCGGGTATCAGATTGGAGAAGTTCTTAAATGTGTTTTGAAGGAATGTCGTCAGGTTTGTCTGGTTGACGGTGAACAGGCGGCCTTCTTGGGCGTTCGTGCCGCCGAGTACGGGGATGCGAGCGATGTTCCTGGAGAGACGGCGCTGGGCTGGGTCGCTGACGAATGTCGCGTTGTCGACTACGGGGGCGGAGATGAGCGTGTTGGTGTTGATGATGTTCTGGATGGTGCTTGCGTTTGCGGCTCGGACGCAGGTTAGGTTACTTCCATACACGCCAGGACAGCCGAGCTGGGTGGTCACATTGTTCCAAGCGATGGTGCTGTCTGCATTTGGCACAGAGCGGTATGTGTACTGCCCGCTCTGTAGAATGGCAGCTCGGAAGGGCGGGACGCTATCTTCGTCGTAACTGGTCAGATGAGTATCAATGGAAAACCCGCCAGCGCTTTCGCCAAACATGGTTACTTTTGTGGGATCGCCGCCGAAGGCATGGATGTTTCGCTGGACCCAGTCAAGAGCTGATCGTTGGTCCAGGAAGCCGACATTGCGCTCTGTGATGGGGAGTTCAGTAGAGCCTGGGAAACCGAATACTGGGAGAAGTCAGCATCGTGCAGTTTCGATCTCGGAGGCTTACTGTTGGTTCTGTAATTTGTAGTCACGACGATGACGTCTTCGTACGCTGCAAAAGATGTCCCGTCATATATCGGTATCCCTAACCATTTGATCAGCACTTGACCCCAAAAATGACAATAGTAGACGCACCGCCAGTTCCAAATTGCAGTGATCCACCAAAGATCCAAAACATTACAGCTCGTCCCAATCCACCTGCCGGAGCTGATGGCGCATAGACATTCAGATATAAGCAATCCTCCGGACTCTTCCACGGGAGGATTGTTAAACACGGATTGCGTGAATCTCGAGCTCGCCAATGGATCTTCAGAGTTCTGTTAGCATAGTCATACGTAAGCCCGATTGGCATCACATACATCTAAACTGCTGCATACATGCTGGCTTGAACGCGGTAGCATTGACAGGCGTATGGAAACGAGAATGCGGCTGAGGCGGCGCGAACCTCTCTGGCGGCGACTTTGCGAAAGGGACCCCGAGAAACTGGTTCACGGGTCCCAGAGCAGCGGGCAATGAGGTCGACTTGCCAACGATGAGGCCAGCACCAATTGTTGCTGTGGGCGCATTATGGCAGTGGGAAAGAGCTAGGGGTATGGTTGACCCCAGGAGCACGAATAGATGTCTGGGAAGAGCACGCATGGCGAATTAACCTCAAGTGTGGTGCGAATGTGATTGCATCCAACGTCGGCCTTTTATAGGCGCAGAACGTCCTGAGCATGATGCCCTTGGATGTCAACTATATGCTGCAGATGGGTGAGCGAGCGCCTTGCTCGATGCGGCAGGGCCATCGCCGTGGTAACTAGCTACACCCTCTACCAGATGCTGTCCGTACACTCGTTCAGGGAGCCTGTGGTCTTGTGAGAGCATTGCGTGCAGCAGCGAATCGGCAGATGTTTGGCATGCAGGAAGCTCTTATCGCGAATGCTGCGTGCTGGCTATTCTTGGTGTAATAAGTATGCTGAGTTTGGGCCAGACGTGCGTGACGACATCGGTGAATGATGCGGGAGCTTTGCGGGGGTAACGTGTCCGTGCACCTCGTGCCCGGATTCATCTCATGCTCCGCCGAACGCCGACGCGTGTCTCAATACTACAACTTTGACGCGCAATAACTCCACAATCATGGCTCCGATTGATGAAGCAATTGCAGATCTAGAATCGCGCGATCCAGGAGAAAAGTTCACATTAAAAGAGGTTGCTGAAAAATGGGGGGTTGACCGCTCAACGCTGGGGCGAAGATGGAGGCGCGTGACAGGACCTAGGAGCGATGGATACGCTCAGCAACAAGCTATCGACCCACAACAGGAGTTAGAGCTTGTGCAGTACATCATTAAGCTTACTAAGCGAGGCCTTCCTCCTACTCGAGAGATGATCAGGAATTTCTCATCAGAAGTAGCCCATCAGCAGCTCAGCGAAAGCTGGGTTACTCGCTTCATCAACCGACACGAGATCCATCTCATCTCAGAGTGGATCACCACCACGGATCGTACGCGCGATCGAGCTGATACTGAGTCAAGATACCGACTCTTTTTTGAGCTGCTGCATCGAAAGATCACCCAATATCACCTTGAGGCTCGAGATATATACAATATGGATGAAAAGGGCATCTTGATTGGCTTGATAGGCAGAAGCAAGAGGATATTCAGCAGACGTCAATGGGAGAAGAAGGAGGTTCGAGCATCTACCCAGGACGGATCACGCGAGTTCCTGACACTCCTAGCCTGCTGCTGCGCCGATGGAAGCTCGCTGCCTCCAAGCCTTATCTACCCAGCTGCAGAAGGAGGTATACAATCGAGTTGGGTAGAGGATATCAAGGTAGGAGAGCATGAGGTCTTTGTCTCATCATCTCCAACAGGCTGGTCAGACGATAACATAGGCCTAGCTTGGCTTGAGCAGGTGTTTGATCGCTGTACGAAGCAGCGATCAGGGAGATGGCGATTGCTCATCGTTGATGGCCATGGAACTCATGTCACGAAAGAGTTTATCGACTACTGTGATCGCCACAGGATCCTCCTCATGGTCCTTCCTCCCCATTCAGCTCACACGCTCCAGCCGCTCGATGTAGTGCTGTTAAAGCCACTCTCTCAAGCCTACTCTAACGAGCTCACAAGCTTTCTCCACAAGGCTCAAGGCCTCATCACAATCGAGAAAGGGGACTTCTTTCTGCTCTTCTGGAGCGCCTGGATATCCTCCTTCACAGAGAGCCTCATATTGAAGGCCTTCGAAGCCACTGGAATCTGGCCGATGGATGCCAACGTTATCCTTCGTAGATTTGGCAGCACGCCAGAAGCTGAGAGAATCTCATCGTCAGGGCTCTCTGGTCACGACTGGAGAAAGCTCGATCGGTTAGTACGAGCTGTTGTCAATGATAGCCATCAGTATGAGGCAAGAAAGCTGCGCTCAAGCGTTCACCATCTCTCTGTGCAGCATGAGCTTTTAAAGCATGAGAACGAGCGTTTAAAGGAAGCTCTTCAACATGAAAAGAAACACAAGAAGAATGGTAAAGCTCTTGACCTTCAACAGCGCCAGGAGTATCACGGTGGCGCTGTCCACTGTTCCCCTCGCAAGCTGCGTGAAGCTCGAGCTAGAGAGGCAGTACGGGAGCGAGATGAGATGGAGGTGAAACCCGAAAAAGCACGGGATAAGAAGCAGCGCGAGGAGGCTCGAGTGCAGCGTCGAGTTGAACTCGAGGAGAAGCGTGTAGAGAGGCAGAGGCTCAAGGAGACGAGGGAGCTTGAGCGGGCTGAGAAAGCAGCTGAACGCGCGCCCAAAGTTGAAGCTCAACACCAGAAAAAAGCTGTCCAACAGGCTCAAAAACGCAAGCGACCAGCCTTGCAAGCAACCTCATCAAGTGACAAGCGTCAAAAACGCGCTGGCGCTGCTCACGCTGGTGTTCAAGCTGAAGATGAGCTATCTGCTGCTCCAGCTAAAGTCACATCACGTGGCCGCCACGTCAGCCTCCCGCAAAGATATAGATAGTACAGATTAATTGCAAGCATCTGTTTACTGCTACACTACGTTTTCATTAATATTGAGCTACTGTGTGGCGTTGTACAGCCTCATTTTTGAGATCGCTGGGATGGTGTTCGCAATATCATGCTACTCATCGCCCCCAGAACAAAAGGCCTGTGATCAGACCACATCTCCGACAGTCTTGTCTACATCCAACACATCTTTTGAAGTATTTCTTTTTATTTGAACGACTTCCACGCTGCCTTTCGATTCTTCGCAGCCATCATCTTTGGTTGCATCTTCTTTAGATTCGGCCTTGACCTCAACACGTTCCGTTCCAGCCTCATCTGCGCCGTTGTCTTTACTTCTCCCCAGCAATATGTCTAGTTCTATCGTCTGAATGTGCATAGTATCGACATCGATCAAACGAGAAAATATTCGACGGCGTGGTGTCACGCGGTCTTCCTTCTCGTAGTAGAAGTAAACAACGTGGGTTGTGAGTCGAACGACGCTGAAATGCAAAGCCTGGACGCCAAGGACTATCGTTACCAGTTTGACGAGCTCATAAGAAGCGGCGCTCGACTCATTCAATCTGTTGTTGCGTACGTGGGCGAAGCGAATAAGATGTTCGAATAGTTGAATGTATGCGAGGCGAAGGAGTATGATTCTGATGTCCATAAGTGCCAAACCTAGACGACCAAAGTAGTTTTTGGGTGTTCTAATCCGGATCTCGAAACTGGGCATTTGAATGTAGATGATCTTTCCTGAAACCTTTCATCGGTTAGCGTTCGCTACTTGTGGCGGCACTTCAAAAAAAAGACTTACAGGATGAGTTGCACGATCCTCGTACAGCCCCATGTAAGACCATGACCAGCTCGGCAGGTTGGCAACGAATGCAGCGGCCAATATTCGGAAAACTGAAAAGCAGATGGATCCGATAGCTTTGCTCCAAGTCTTCTCCCACAAGAGGCGGTCCTGGTGCAGGGAGAAGCTGAGCGTCGCAAGCGTTATGAGCTGCAGCATCCAGAAGCCAAAGGCCTTGAAGTGACTCCCACAAAAGGTTGTGAGGACCAAGAAAGCGCAATAAAAAACATAGCAACCGATAGGATCGCTGGGGTAATTCGTCAACCACATGCACCAACTTTTGGACACTTCCGCCTGTGTTCGCTGTGAAGACGTGGCGACAATTTGCTGAACACCTTCGAATATAATCAGTACGAGCTGGGCTGCCAGGACCACCGCTGCAAGTATGAAGGAGGCCCAGGCTATGTCAGTGGTGAAGTTGCGAATGATGGCGCGCCTTGCGCGAGGCTCCCTTGTCTTTATCATGGCAAATGCTAGTGAGGGGGGCTGATCACGGATGTAGATGGACATGAGAAAAGAGTAAGAATTTTTCTTTTGTGTGGATCTGAAATATAAAGTGCGGCAAGCTAGCGTATGGTGATTCTTAGTGCACCAAAATGTCTTCGTCAAAGCCTGTAGAGTAGCGTGTACATCCAAGGTACACTTTCTGATCCTGAATACAAGTAGTGGTACAGAGGAAAGAAGCACTTATCTTAAAGAAACCACAATGAAGCTGCGAAGAAGTTGCAATGAAGAACAAAAGAGGGAGGAGTACCACTGTGAAGTCCTTCTCAATTCGAGCACCTGTTACTGTAGACTCCAAGACACATCACCACGGCTCAACTAAAGCTACAAAAACGCATCGTACAACTCCACACGCACGATTCACCTGCCTCTTAAAAATGGGCAACTACTTGAGCACCTTCAGGACTTGGCTTTGGTCCGTTGTTCTGGTCGTAATTCGACCATGTATCCCCTACGTCGAGCCGGCCCTCGTCAAGATGGGTGGCTGGTGGCGCAACCACCCAGGAACGAGATGCGCCTTGGGCTTGTTGGTCTCGTTCTGGGTCTCTTTTGGGCTCACCAAGTGGACGGCTTCGTGGGTGGAGAAGAACGGAGAGCATTGGCTCCATAGCGTGTGGTTCGGCGCTCGGATTGGGGAGATGTTTTGGACAGTAGTCGTTGGCATGGCTGTTTATCGCGTTAGCTCGATTTTCTCTTGAGGACTGGCATTTAGGATATTAATGAGATGTTTAGCTCGGCGACAAACTCCCTCGCCGCCCCTCCGATCCGTTCGCGGACGATGCTGCCAATGGCATCGGGCTGGCCGAGCGAGGTGTCGCGGCGCAGCGATAACAATGAGAGGGCATCCAGGAGGTCGTATCGTCCGCCCGGATTAAAAGGGTTTAAATAGCACATGATAATGGAAGAAGCATAAATTCGTAGCCTTGGGCTCAGTCTCCCCCAATATACAAGTGTTCAAACCTCAGGCTCTACAGCATACCAGTACAAAAAGGACCTCGTCCAGAAACGCCAGTCATCATGACCCAGATAAGAAAGTGGTATAAAGCGTCCTCCCAACCCAAAGCGCCTGTTCAGTGAAGAACCTCCCCAGCATGTATACATATCAAACTCCCTGCTTCCAATCCCAATCAAGCAATTCTCTTCTTCAATCCTCCGAAGAGGCTCTTAAGTCCGCCAGACTCTTCCTTCTTCCTTGAGCTGCGTCCGCTGCTCCTCCTCTCAGTCTCGCTTCGCCTGGGGCGGGGCTTTTCCTCGTCGTAACCCCTTGTGCGCGGGCGATCTGACTCGTTGCGCCGACCCTCTGGTCGCTCCCTTTCGGTCACGGTGATGCGACGAGTTCTGGGTCGCTCTTCTAACCCCGACTCGCGCCTGCTGCGGCGACGTTCGCGGCGTTCGGCAGACGATGTAGAGGCAACACCGAGCTCTGCTTTATCATCCTCTATGTATTGAGACGCATCCTGCTCGAGCTCTGGTTCGAAAACAGGCTCAGGATCCGGCTCGAATGGCTCGGGTGGTGGCGGACCTAGATCGTCGATAGGCTCTGCGAATGTAACACCCCCATCACGACCCCCAGACATCTCGTATTCCTTTTGCCGAGCAGACCTGCGCTTCTCCTTCTGTCTGTAGTACTCATCTTCTTCTGCCTGGTTTTTAAATCGACGCTGGCCTTGTGACTGTCTACGACTGCGGTGGGGACGCTCAGCACGATCGCGACTCTCGTTGGAGGACTGGTGGCTACTACCGGGGCGGTCGATATCTTTGCGCAACACTTTGGTAGGTACTTCTGGCACTTCAGTCGGATCTGAGCGTACGCGAGTGGTCGGTCTAGTCGATTTCGAGGGCGGTGTGATGGGATCTGTCTTTGAGCGACCGAACAACGCACCCAGCCTACTGCTTCGCTTGGTGGTGGGCGGAGTCTCTCGAGTACTCATCCGTCGGCGCGGCGCGCTGCGTGGCGACCCCGTATCCACGGGTGGTAGTGGAGGGGTCAATGGTCGCGCAGGCGTGACTTCCTCATCTTCTTCATATGCCCTGCGAGCGGAGTCACGGGGAACTTTGCGAGGCGACTCTCGTGGCACCACGACAGATTCCCTTCTTGGACGCGATGGAGCCAGCTTCTCCTTTTCTCGCTCGGCTCGTCTCAGACGTCGCAGGCGCCTGGCCTCTTCTTCCTCACGCTCAGCTTGTTCGAGTTGTTCCAGTCGTAAGATCTCCTGTCGTTTTGCCTCCTTTTCGGCCTCGTATTTCTGCCGCCTCTTCTCGTGGCGTATGCGTCTCGCTTCCTCTTCTAGTGCAATGCGCTCTTCCTCCTTTTGTCTGCGGCGCTCGTCCTCGGCTCTCAAACGTTCATCTTCCGCCAGCTTGGCGGCAATTTTACGCTCACGGCGCCTTTGTTGACGAAGCTCTTCCTCTTCCAATGCCTTAGCTGCCTCTTCTGCCTCTTTTCGTTTCCGTTCAATGCGACGCTCGCGCCGCTTCTGTTCTTCCGTTGCTTCATCAAGCTCTTGCACTGTTCGGCGTTTGGCATATCGATCTTCGACCCTGTCATCGCGACGGCGACTTGCGCGGTGGTCTGGATACATTCGCTCCCTGCTGCTGTTGCTGTGATCCCTTTCTTCCTCACGCCTCCGCTCTTTACCTCTGCCCGTATCACGCTCTGTGCCACTGTCACGACGCTTGGTCTTTGCGGAACTAGAGAGTTTTGCGGCCGCAAGGACTCCAGCAAGAGCACCGATTGCGGGTCGCTCCTTCACACTTGCCTCGCTCTCACGCCTTCGTTGTCTGTGCGTATGAGAATGTCGCCGCCGTTGCTTTTCTCTTGGCGAAGATTCGACTGCGGGTCCGTCGACTATGGCGAAGTCGCGTTCTCGAGGTAGCGATTCGTCACGTGGGCTCTCGACAATCGGTTCGGGAGCGGGGAGATCCGCGTTTTCACTTTCAAGGGTCCGGTCTGCCTCTTCTGCCTCTGGCACAGGATCGGATGGCGTATCTACAGGCGTCTCCTCTACAGGTGCCTCGACTTGCGCTTCCACCACGGGCTCGGCTTCCTCTACCTGCGGTTCTGGCGCGGCTGCTTCATCGGCAACGGGGTCAGCAGGGGATTCTCCGGGAGCTTCAGCCTCAACAGCCTCCTCCTCCTCCTCGACAGCTTCCGGCTCAGGAACGACTTCGACTGCTTCTGGAGTGGGCTCCGCTGGTTCTACTACGTCCTCCGTTACCGGAGGCTCTGGCTCTGGCTCTGGCTCTGGCGCTGCCTCTTCACTTGCTTCCGGGATCGCTTCTGGTTCCGGTTCTGTTGTGGCTTCAGCAGCACCTGTTTCCTCTTCTGGTGCATCGACTTCAGCTTGACCAGGCTCATCTTCGACAGGTACTTCTGGGACTGGCTCCTCAGCTTCAGCATCAGCAGGTTCGTCCGCTAATGGCTCTGCCGCAGGTTCCTCGGCATCGTTTGACTCGTCTTCATCTGGCTGCGGTGCATCTACGATACCATCTGCGTCTACCGTTGGCTCGGGTTCCACCTCTGTGGACGGTGCCTCGACGGCCTCATCCGATGGAACCTCGGCCTCTACGTCCGCTGCGTCTTCGGCTTTTTCTTCGTCTGCGGCAGTCGATTCTTCAGCTGCTGGTGGATCGGCGACCTCTTCAACAGGCGCATCTGGTTGGTTCAATGCTTTGGGCACGTCGCCCTCACCGTCTTCTGCAAGCTCAGGTGTTGGCGTTATTGGGTCGACCTCTTCTAGATTCTCAATGACAGCGAGTCCGGGTTCCTCGGTAGCGGGCTCCTCAGCAGACTCAGCTTGAACAGCATCATCCTGTGGTGTGTCTTCGGTGGCCTCTTCTGCCTCAACTACAGGCGGCTCGATAGTCTCAGGTTCATTCGAATCATCTGGATTAGCTTCAGGCTCGTCCTCCAGCGCCGGCTCTGGACTCTCCGTGTTTGAATCCTCGGGTGGCGGCGGTGCAGCATCGTCAGCTCCTTCGATTGCTGGGGCGGGTTGCTCGGGGGTGTCTTCTTCATTCCCAGCATCTGCGACCTGCACTTCGTCTACCTCGGGAGCTGGATCGGCCGTAGGCTCTTCTGTGACATCCGTCTCTGTAGTTGCAGATGCATCAGCATTGGCTTCTGTTATCGTCGGAGCCGGATCGGTTTCTTCGACAGCTTCGGCGGGTGCAGGTGTATCAGAGCTGTCCTCGGCAGGAGCCTCTTCATCACCCCCCTCGTTCACAGGCTCAGATTCAGGCGCTTCCTCGGCCTCTTCTGGCTGGCTCGGCTCCTCAGCTTCGACGACCACAGACTCATCTGCCTCTTCTTCCTGCTCAGGAGGTGCATCTTGACTTGGCGCATCTGCGGGCTCGGTCACCGACGCGGACGCAGCCTCTTCAGACTGCGCGGTCGATGCCTCACTGACCGACGACGTTCCTTCATCTTCGCTATCCTCGTCAGGGCCACCGAGATCCTCTTCGGCATCTTCCGCAGTGGCTGGCACGTCCGCATTGTCATCTGCTGGTGCCGCATCGACCGTCGACTCATCATCCGGCTTCGATTCTTCTTCTTCGGGTACGGCTTCAGTGGGGTCCTCCGGTGTAACATCCGCATCCGGAACCGGTGCCTCACTCTCAATTGCTGGTACTTCTTCCTCTTCTTTTGCTTCAGCAGCATCGGGTTCTGCCTCGGCAACTTCAACGGTGGTGGCTGAGCTTGCATCGTCTTGTGTTGTCGCGTTAGATGACTCGGTTTCAACTTCTTCAGGTGCAATGGAAGCGGTGTCCTCGTCCTTGGGTGCGGGGTTATCGGCCTCTTGCTCCTCCTGTCCTTCAGTAGTCTCAGGACTTTCTGCAGTGTCTACTTCAACTATCGAAGGAGGCATTGATGACACATCCGAGTCGGAATCAAACCCGTTGTCTGATTCGGACGGCGAGTCAGAAGCATCGTCATCTTCATCGTGAGCATCGGGCGTGTCCTGAGTATCCTTCTCGTCCACTTCTGCGAGCAAGGTCTCGTCAACAGCCTATCAGACTTGTTAGACAATCATGTAATTTATGTGAAGTACGATACCGGTGTCACGCTCAAGTATGACGAGTACCATACTCTGGCTCATGATAGCTTACCTCAGCATCCACAGGTGCGGTCACTTCCGTCATCTCCGTTTCCGGTATTGCGACTACCACTTGCTCTGTGTTCGCTACGGCGTCGACATCTTTGCTTTCGGTTTGCTCAGGCTTTATTTCAGTGTTCTCGTTTGTGGGCACCGAAGCGTCCCCGGCCGCAGCTGGGTCTTCCCCAGTTGATTCTTCGACGAGTAACTTCCGAGACGAGGATCTGAGACGACCTCAGTAGTCACATCAGATTGCACTTCTAGGCCTTGATCTTCAGGTGCTCTGGGCATTTAGAGCCGCTGTGTCGTCTGCATTAAATCAGTTTTATGTGTGTCGAGGTTCACCGGAAGAATAGTGAGTATCGCGGTATGTGAGATGGAAAATCAGTGAAAGACCGGAGAGTATGAAATAAGACGGAGATGCGGGTGGGCCAAAAGGGTCTTTCCCAGCCTAGCGCGATGCAAAGACATGCGAGTCGTGGTTTGCGGCATATTGCGTGCATCTATTGCAGCCCGAACCAACGTCAGCCAACCCAGCGCACGTGACAGTCAGATACGCTGGCTGTTGTGTGCTGGCAGCAACAGCGATTGGGCGAGGCGACCAATCAGACGCGTCGCGCGGCCCAATCGGCTCTTCTGAGTTGCAGCCCTCGACGTGGACCAGCCAGCCCGATCCGGCGCGTGCATGGCACTATCGAAATTTTGCGCGGGGGCATGGAGTCGATGCCACGCAAATCGAAGAAAAAGAATCTAGGACAAGGAATCTCGCACGTACCTGGTGGTGCTTCATCTGGTTGGCCTGGGAGATCGGGCGTCTCTGGGCGCTGCTCGCTTACCTCACCGTCTGCAACACCAACACCCATGTCAGACGCGTGCTCAGGCTCTTGCGTGTCTTCCTTTGTTTCAACGGGCTGGGACTCGACTTCAGCCTCGTGCGCCTCGGCCTGTGGCCCTTCTTGCTCTTGTTCGTCAGGTACCGTGTCGCTGTTAGTGGGTTCTACACCGCTTGTGCCGTCATCGACGGAGTGATGTCGTCTCAACTGATACTTCAACTGTTTTATTGCTGTCGTTGCCGTCATTGACGGGCTCGGGATTTTGGTCTTCGGCTTTGACCTCTGTTGAGTCTTGCGCTTCGGCGTTGCCTTGCTCTGATGTGACCTCGATGGCAGCAGAAGGAGGTGCCGTGTCAAGTGCTTCGTTTACGGTTGCCGCAACAGCTGGCTGCTCTCCGCGTGCACCTTCACTCTCTTCTTGCCCTTCACTTTGTGCTTCAGCACTAGCGTTCTCAGCAGGCTCGGGCGATTCTGTAATCTCGACAACGTTCCCGTCATCGACTGCAGCAGTGGGCTCATCTGTGGGCGGCTTTGTGTCATCGGCTGAGGGGGTGGTTTCTGCAGAAGCATCCTCAGAGCCAATATTTTCCTCAAGGTTGGCAGATTTATCCGGGGCGGCCAGCGATGTGGCAGCAGGTGCATCTGCACTATCCTGCTCAACTGGTTGATCCGCGACATCTGATTGCTCTGAATCTTCTTCCAGAGAGGTGGCACTCTGGCTCTCAGCTGCTGGCTCGGGTGTAGCCTCACTAGCTACATCCTGAGCTTCCTCTCCCTGTACTTTCGGTTCTCCAGAAACCATTTCTTGAGCGGAAGGGTCGACGGCGGACTCATCTGTTGCGAGTTCGACCTCTAGAGATTCCTCTTTAGGAGGCTCATCGTTTGAGGCTTCATCAGTCGTAGGTTCTTCTGTCACAGGCTCTTCCTTCGCAGACTCTTCCGCAGGTGGTTCATTGACAACAGGTCCTTCAATGGAAACCTCATCAGATGGGGATTCCACTGCAGATTCTTCCGTGGGAGGTTCTTCCGATGTAGGTTCAGTCGGAATCCCAGATTCTTCCGTGGAGGCTTCATCACACGCAGGTTCTGTTGCAGCAACCTCGATCACCGACTCTTCGGTTAAGGCTTCTTTTGGTTGTTCCTCTTCTTGGTCCTCTGAAACGGCTTCGTCTTCAGGCTTGCTGGGTGCTTCAGCTATGGGAACTGACTCAGACTCTGGCACAACTTCGACAGCGGGCGCCTCGGCGTCCTCCGCTATATCGACTGATGCCGTCTCCGTGGCTTCGGGTCTTGCTTCTTCGGCCCCAGTAACAGGCTCATCTGCAGTTTGCTCGTCTTCCTTATTGTCTTCGGCTTTGGCGACATCCACGGCATCTGAATCGCTGCTTGCTTCCGCCGTTGCTTCCGCAGCGGCATCGGTCTCGGGCGGTATGACGTCTTCGGGCGATGGGACAGGCTCAGACGATATATCTGCCGCAGGCTCTTTGGCGTTCGTGGGCGTTTCTTCTTTCACTTCATCGTTCTTTGGTTCTGCCTCTTCGGCGACAGCGGGCTCGGCCGCGGGCAGCTCTTCTGCCGCTGAAGGCGATGGCTCTTCTTTACTTGTATCGTCACCATCTGCCTTCTCGCCCTCAGTGGTGGCATCGGCATCTTCTTGAGCTTCCGCGGCAGTCTCATCAGTTGGACTTGCCTCTTCTGCTGGGGCGACGTCTTCTACAGGAGTAGCTTCGGCATCTGCCGCATCCGCCACATCTGCTTTGTCCTCTGGTTCACTATTGTCCTCCATCAGCGGCGGTGGTGGAGGTACTGCTCCTTCTTCTGCGGATGTGCCTTCTTCGGTTTCCACCGGTGGCTCGTCTTTCGCAACGTCTTGGTCCTCGGCCACTACCTCTGCAGGGGGCGGCGGTGGGGGAGCTGGATCACCTTCAGAGGTAGCCTCCTTTGCTTCTGGGTAAGTCTCATCTGACGGTGTCGACGCTGTTTCGGCTGACTTTTCAAGAGGTTCTTGAGAGTCTGGTGTGATCTCATCTGCAGGTGGTGGCGGAGGAGGGGGAGGAGGTGGTGGCGATGCAGCCTCTCCGACAACGGCGTCCTGGCTTTCAGTGGACGCGCCCGTAGAGCCTTCCGAGATGACACTCTCTTCGTTATCGAGTGATCGTTCATCATCCTCCGCGATACTGGGCGATTCGCCTTTCGACTTTTCCTTCTTGCTTTTTGCCTTCTTATCCTTGTCGTCTGGCTTCGTTCGTTTGCGGTCATCCGACTTACTGAGCTTAGGCTTTTCAAGAGAAGAGATGGAAAGAAATGATGGACGTCGCTCCTTCTTCCTCACGACCTTGTCAATGACCCTTTTCTTCTCATCCTTGGGAGATGTGGGGGTTGGAGAGGGCGGGTCCCTCACGCGCACGAAAGCATTGGGCTTGCCCTTGCCAATTAGCAGCTTCTTTTTCTTCTTGCTGTTGCCAGCGTCTGGATCTTTCGTGTCAGACGCAAAGTGAACGAATTTGATGACGGGGGATTTCGGGGGCTCTTGAGCGGCCTGCTCGGACTCACCACTCTTCTCACTTCCAGCTATAGATGGCTCAGGTACGACTTCAACGGGTGGCGGTGGAGGTGGTGTGCTCGGACTCGCTTCTACAAATGGTGGAGGAGGAGGTACATGTACAACAGCATCTTCGTGTGGCGGCTCGTTTTGGACATCAACGATTATGACTTCACTGGTCGACGGTGCGTCTCCTTCTGTTGTTACTATCTCCACATCATCTGGTGGCGGCGGTGGTGCATCTGGGGGAGGAGCTGGAGGTTCGATATCAGTCGCATCTGGTGCAGGTGCTGGAGGTGGAGGAGGCGACGGCGGCGCTGGCTCTGCTGCCTCTGGTGCAGGTACTTCAGGGGCAGCTGGGGCCTCTGGTGATGCAGCGGACTCAATCGGCGCACTGCCTGAGTCTGTTCAATCCTGATGTAAGCTTCCGTCGAGAATGACGCATGTATACATACCATCTTCGTTATCACTTTCGCCAACGACTTGCTCAACTTCCGGATGGAAGAATATTGGTGCCGGTGGTGCGACCATCCGTCGATAGGTAGGCTGCTTCGGGGCACTTGATGTGTAGTAGTTCTGCCCTGTTCCCGTTGCACCATTGAACGGGTTTGCCCATGGCGAAATCGACACCTGCGTGAACTGACGCATGGTTGGACAAAATTCACAATTGGGGATTTCGAAATCCTGGAATTCGATGCTTCGTGCTACAGGCTATATCTGACGTTGTCGCTGCTCCATGGCTGATAACACATTTGATGAGCGAGCAATGGCGACATGAACGTGGGGTGAGGGGACTGAATGCGGAGAGACGAATGAGATGAAAGTGGCTCAAAAAAGAGGCACACAACTGTGGAGTTGCGTGTTGCGTGGCTCAATGGGACGAAGCTGAAACTGAAAGCGATGTGGATTGACGAAAGAGATGCAAGACAGCGTCACGAGACAAGATCGGGATTCCCAGTGTCGAATTCTCGAACATTGCTGGCAGTATGCCCAGTAAGCCTCACACCGGCAGGGACGTGGGCTCCAGCAGGGCGATGCTGGTAGAGGCGAGCTCGGCATGTGTCTACCATTGGACCACGTAGGGGAACGTCGTTCGCCCAGATTGAGAGATTTCGAGAACCGGCAGGTGGGTTCTCACTGAGAAGAGGCTCTGATCATTGGTGCGATGGCACCCAGCTGCAGCAGGGTATGCAGCATTCGTTGTACACAACGTTGGGTTCGCCGCTCCGCGCTCCGGCCCGCCAGAGACGTGGGTTGTCGGGGACAACGGAGCACGCCCACACATGTCATATCTGGCGGCCCAAAGAGGGGTACTGCACTGAGCAATTGATGGCTAAAGTCCTGAAATGAGGGATGGTGATGCTGTCGGATCGCGAGACACGTCACACCTCGGCCACGGAAAGCAAATCACGCTAACGTCTCGAAGCGCTCTAGGCGAGAACCATCTGATTTGGCCTCGCCTCGTTTTGTTCCACCATCGTCTCCAGACCTCGCTGTACAACGTGGTATCGTGAGGGCGCAGACCCGCTTGACACTCCTTCGAGGCCGATGTACAACAGTGCACTGCAATTGCGGTCAGGAAGTCCAGCGACGCAGCATAGAGCCGTGAAACATCCAGAGCACCTGCAAGAACTCTTCCTCGCAGTGCCCAATCTATTCTGGGTCGTGCCATTCGTGACGTGCATCCAGTCATGGTCGCGTAGGATGAATTGTAGCGGTTATCGAGGTTAATGAACAGATGTACCCGTTTCGGGAATTGGCAGCGCAGGCGAATGTCTGGCCTGTACGTGGCTGACTCTCACTGCCTGGCATCCCGATCAGTGCAGATGAGTTGATGACCTGTCGCTTGCTGATGAGGTGATGGTGTCAGCGAATGCAGGTCGGGCTACTTGAGGTAAGACTGGTGAGCCGAGCAGACCACAGCACATACGCTAGCCAAGTGCTGTGCAAAAGGGTCATGGTCACGTGCGTTCATGAGTTGCACAGAAATGTGTGATGCGCAGCCATATCAACCACTTGATATTGATGTGAGCTGAAAGCCCTCGTAGCACCATCTTCAGTCATAGCTACTTCCTGCGAGCTCTCTGTAATCGCCACCATTTAACTGGGCTGACACAGAATTTAGGATTCTTCGTCACTGGCTCCATGAAGTCAGATCTCATGATCTCAGGCTCCATGATCGTGCCACAACGGCTTGCTAATTCTTGTTCAAATCTATTCCTTACCAGTCCCGCCTCCGTATCCCTCATAGCACTCGCGAAGTGTGCATTGGCTTGTTTTGCTTCGTAGCACTTTTTACATTTCTTTCTGCCTTTATGCTCCTTAGTCGCTTCCCGTGGGCAAATCAAAACGCGAAGATCGGAAACATAATCAACCTCATGTTCAACGTCTCTGAATGTAGCCCTGTCCATGGTTGGGTGTTCATTCTCAGCAGCATGGAGTGCTACGCTCGGTATGTTTTCGGAGTTGGGTGTGATGATGGTGAGAGCAGGGCTATCCTGCCCCAAATATGGCTCGCAGGTGTTCATCTCGCGAATGTTGTCGAGCTCCTTTTGTATCGCTTCCGTATTACATTCGTTCCAGTTGTAGATCGAAACTAAAATGGGAGCGGAAATGGTTTGCATGCGTCGAGGTTTCTCTGCATTGTAAGGCTTTGGTATGCGGCTTTTCTTTGGACGACGTGGGGAGCAGATACGACATTTGGCTTGCTCGTTGGCAATGGAGCAGCATGCCCAGCAGGGGTAGGTAATGTAAGGCATAATGGTATCGTGGATAAAGAATGACTTGAAGATTGTGAAACAACATCGAAAATGCCTTAACTTCGAATTTATACGAAGGAAAAGTTAGATCTAAGGTGAACCATGGAATCTTCTCCTTAGCTTACCTCAACCACGACCATCCAGAGTGGCGAACCACACACCACAAACCACAAACTTTGCAAAACCGCTCTTCCGTAAGAGCTGCGAAGTCTAAACTGGGCACTGGTTTCTTGAGGTTGCGAAGATAGCCAGGACCGCCATGGGCATCGCACCTTCCCTTGACGCGTCCCGCACACGTCACTGCCAAAATTTGGAAGACACGACGCGACTGACATCTCACTCACCCTGCATCTGCATCACTCATACGCCAGTTCCAAACACTCACATTTGATAGACTGCATCGCAATGGCTGCCATAGCAGCAACCCAGCAGCCCCTCGAGAGCGCTCCGCCGGCTCAACCGCAACTCACGAAGCCCGGTAAGTACCTTTCCACACGCGCAATTCTCACCTAACGTGATGCAGCTGACTGGTCGCACTTCATGGTCGCTGCAGCCCTGAAGTTCGTTTCTGGCGAGAAGGCGGCCGTCTCCTACAGCAGTGCCGACGAAGCTCGCCTCGACATCCTCAACACGTTGAACTGGTTCGAAGCTCATGCTGAATACGAGTGGCCGAATTTCACCCGCCTCGGTTACGACTTCAGTCAGGCCATGCGTTTCCGCCGTGCTCTGGTGAGCGACGTCTTTGTGACGCTGCAGCGATCGAGTCATCTGAAGGTCACTGGTGGTGCGGATGCACTTGGTACACCGGATAGTGCACGAGGTGGCAAGAGGGCCGGAGGAGGTGAGTACCCACGGAATTTCGGAGCATGATCTCGGCATGTTAATTTATGTTACAGCCAGCCGTCGCATGGCAGAGCGTAAGCGTCACTGTAAGCGTGAAGACGAGTCGGACACCGACACTGACGACGCCTCCGACAAGCCATTCTGGGACGACGGATTCCTGGCCGAGACTATGAATGTACTCATCAATCGCTCCAAGGAAAACATCATGGATTATCTCCGAGGCGAGAAGGACCCAGATGCGTTTGCGAACCTCATGCACGATGAATTGGTGAGCGTCTGGGAAGGTCCATTGGCTGACAATGGCCCGAAACGAGAAGACCTCAAGCAGAAAAGCGTCTTGTGGGCTGAGCGCAACAAAACGCCGAGTCCTCGTCATTCGAGCCCAGAGCTCGGAGAGCCTCGTCCGAAGGGGCGAACTGAGCCAAATAGCACATCGAGCGTACCGGTCAGTCGCTGAGAGAACCGCGAAGCATCGCCAAGGGCGGAATGTACATGGAGAGACCAGGAAAGGAATGTCGAGCATACGCAAACATTTTATACAACATATACAGGCAGCTGATGTAACAGCCACGGGAGGGCAAATACACAGTTAAGGACATTGGAAGACGAATGAAGCACTTACAGATTGTGACCATACCGCGCAATAGTGTTGATAGTCATAAATCATCAGTTCGTATACTCATAAGTTGTCGCTGTGATCATAATGCAACCCAGTCCACGCCAATCATCCACTTCTCTCCTGCAACATCGACATCCCACATCGGCGCCCGCACACCCACGATACTGCCAATCTTGATCTTCACCCCAGCTACACCTCGCGCTCCGCCTTGGCCCGCCAGTAGAATCCTCATCTCGCCATCATTGTCCACGACGCTGAGCGCGCGAGAGTGGTTATACATGCCAGGCTCCGTCTCACCCCGGACAAACACAAAGTGGCCAGGAAAGCACTCCACTTCGCTCTCACCATCTTTTAGATTCGACGAAGAAGCCGCTGTCACACGTACTCTAAGCCTAACGCCGTCTTCTCGATCCCTGCCCCAGACTACGCCGCCCGTTGTGCTTCGTTCCTGTGCTGCAAACCCCGTGTTCGCCGTCTCGATGATCCAGCTTTGCATCGTTGAAGCTAGTCCGTTTGGGACGTATTTCTGCGATTTGCGTGAAGGCGAGAAGATCTCTGGTAGCGGTTTCGAGGGCTTGGGTGGCGAGGTAGGTTGGGGTGGGAGTATGAAGGCTGGACGATGGGGCGCGGGGGTAGCCATTGTTGCTGTGACTGAGGTAAAGCCTATGGCCTCTGTGGAGGTACGAATAGCTGTGAACGGTGCAGGCATTCGTGCTGGTGGGACGACAAAGCGATGGGTCCTTAGGGTGACGGGTGTCGCAGGCTCAGACGATTGGCGAGTGGAGGGTGAGGTTGGGGGAGAGACTCGACGTCGCTTGTTACGCTCTTCTGTAACAAATAGTATCTCTTCATCCTCGTCATTCTGCTCCTCGTCCCTCACTTCGGCTTCGTCGTGCTCCACTGTCTGTAGGACTCCGATGCCTCGGTCGTCATACGACGGTCCGTCAGGGCTGGATTTGGGCGGCTCCTCGATACTCTCGACCCGCTCAAATTTCCTCCGTGGTTTAGGTCGAGGTGTGAGCTGCGTGTGGCGCTCCGCGCGCACCTCTGCTTCATGCTCTCTGCTTTGCGTGTGACGGTGCGGGGCAATGACGAAGCGTCTCGCAGGCACCACTTTGCTAGAAAATGACTCGCTGTTTTCAGGTGCCAGCGCAGTAGGTTTTGGTGTCTGGACAGTGTACGCATTGCGCAGATTGGAGGGTGGCTTCGGCTTCGGCTTTTGCGCGGATTGCTGTGTCGGCACTAAGAAGCGCTTCGGTGATGGGGTATACGTTGGCATCGTGTAGTCGGCATCTGGAGTGAATTCAAGTGCTGCAGCGGTGTCAAATGATCTTCTGGTCGCGGTGCTGAATGCATGGTGGCGATAGGAACGATAGGCAGAGGAAGCGCGACACGCGACGCGGTATCACGTGGGAGTGAAAGGAACCTTTACCGAATTGAGCGTAGTCTAGATTATTGACTTGGCACGATTTTACCATCTTGATTCATTAGCAGCATTGAATAGGCCACGGATAAACACAATCACGCTCTTCAGATTGAGACGGATGCAAACCCTGTACTACATAGTCTTGCCTTCGGGCGTGCTGTTCCAGGCCTGTTCAAACAAGTGCCATCCGCCCTGCGGCTCTTCACACATCTTGAGATCACTGACAACCATGTCGTAGTATCCGTCCTTGGGCAATTTGCCCTGACACACGTTTCCGCCCATAGCGATGTTGATCAGAATCCGATACTCCTCCATTCTCCTTGTACCAAGCGGGATGTTACCCTTCATGACCGGTCTGCCGTCAATGTACCAGATCATACGACCGCGCCAATTTGGTATGCCGTCCTCCTCTATCCAAGCAAAACCGAATGTATGAGGCTGGCGCGGCATGTCGTGCAGCGGCGTCTCAGCGACGCGGTGCTTGTCGTGATCTTCGCCATTGTACTGACCCCAGTGCAAGCATGAATGGTTCACGCAGTCTCCGTTCCAACTCTCGAAAATGTCCACCTCGCCGTCGTTCGGCCACTGGAACGGGTCCTTGGGCAGCAACCAGTACGCCGGCCATATTCCCTCTGCAACGGGTGCCAGTATTGTTGCAGTCAGATATCCGCGTGGCCGCTGTAGCGTCTGGTTGGTGGTGAGACGGGCCGATGTGTAGCTACCACCCTCCACCAGTCCCCGCACGATCAATCGGTTATCGTGGTGGAACGAGTTGGCGGGATTGTCGGTATACATCTGCTTCTCGTTGTTACCCCAGCCATGATCGCCGATCTCGTGCCTGAAGTTGTGTGATACAGGTGTCGCACGATCGAACGAGGGCTTCCAGTACACTCTTTCGCCCTGAGGAGGGGGGATGTTCTGCGGAGGAGGCGGCTGGGCTGAGCCCGGGCGGTTCTGGGGAACTGGTGGTGGTCCTTGGGCTTGTGGATGCGGCGACTGAGGTTTGCTAGCCTGCGGGACGGGCGGTGGTCCATAGGACTGCTGTTGCGGAGGTGGAGGACCCCATTGCTGCTGCGCTGGTGGCTGACCCCATTGTTGCTGGGGAGCGCCCCACTGCTGGCCTGGCGGTGGGCCCTGCTGGTACTGGTTTGGAGGGTATTGCTGTGGGGGATACTGCGCGCCCGAGTATTGCGGCTGTCCCGGAGGAGGATAGCCTTGTGTTGGCTGTTGGCCTGGGTAGCCCTGGCCGGGCTGGCCTTGCTGGTGTGAGGGGCGCGAGTCGGTGAACTCCTTCACCTTTGCCTTACCCTTTGCGAACAGCTTGTCGAAGGTGGACATAGTGGGATGCGGATTGATAGTGGAAGATCGGAGGCGGCGGGACGAAGCCGCATTCAGCATAGCCCAAGGGATGACGTAACCCTAGCTCGCTTTGTAGCTTCACTTCCCACACAACAACATGCCCACGCGAAAAGCCGCAGAGCTCCAAAGAGTTGGATCCATGCCATTGTTCATAGGAATCTGTCATTCAAAGATCACGCGACCACCATGGCGTTGTATTAGCTGCATAGTGCTTAGGTTGCAAAATCGCGACCACACTTGTGGCACGGCTCGAGCAAGATTGTGTAAGGCTCGCCCTGTTACTGCAGGCATACTTGTAAATCCATGCACAATACTAGCAGTAACGGCTCGTTCCCGGTGCACCAAGTTGTCGGTTCTAGCATTGTCCAGTGCTCCTGGTATTCCTCAGGTTACACAACTGACGTCACACCCTCACTCAAGCGAACCGTTGCCTGAATGCGCCATCCAACCAGCCACCTCCACACAGGCGTCGGATCATCAGCAAGGGTAAGGAGTTGGCTTGAAGAAACAGGAAAGGTGTCGCATGGCGTAGATGCTTCGTCATTCCGGGCCAGATCACGAGTAGCAATAAAGCTGCGAAAGGTAAGTGCTGCTGGCGCAAACAATACCTTTGTGCAAACAAACACCGACCACTACTCCACTTACCACCAACTTGACTCTCTTCCTTGCAACACCTCTACCCCACACTCTCAACTACCTGACTCAGCCACCATGTCTTCGATCGTCTCCGCTCTCTCCGACCTCGTCTCGTCCATGGTCGAGGTCGTCTGGTCCTTCTTCACCACTGCTCTCCACCTGGTCGAAAACACGGCCCAGTTCGCAGCCAAATTCGCGACTGAGATTGTCGAGCTAGTCATCAACTTCTTCAAAGGACTGGTCGACCTTGCTGGAGGCATTGTCTCCTTCCTCGTCGGTAAGTTATACGATTGCCAATGGAGCGCGCATAATGCATATAACAATGCAGCAGGCAACGTCATCATGCTCGCAGTCCTCGCCGCGGCCTTCTTCGGCTTCCTCCAGTATCAGCGCAGCCAGGGTCGTCCAGTGCAGGTCGGCAACAAGAAGCTGAACTAAAATACTTCAGCGAATGTCAAGACGATTTTAAAGCCAACCGGCGAACCATCCGTCTTCGGTGTTTCTCCATAATGTAGCGACAGAATGAATGATACCCTTTTGCAATAGTTGGGGCGTGGTTTTTGGCACGGGAGATAGTTTTAGTCAATCTTTCCAGGTACCTTGACGAAATCGGTATACTCAATTCCAGCAATATATGCCTCAGAGCTTATTTCCTCCCCGTTCCGTTTCACTCCTCATATATGGCTCCTACAGGCAGTATTTCTCTGAGAAAACATGATGTGCATATCAAATATCGAATACATCTAGAAGCGCGGTGGATTACTTTGCACCACTTTGAAGAGAACAAGGATACATCCCAAGCTTCTCGATTCATACCTGGAATTTGGCGTCTAAAGAATGACCTGTCTACAACTTCACGCGTGTTCAACCCTTCCCAGACCTTCTACATCCGTCTCCACAACCGGTCCGGTGTACACATTTTTCCCATGCAACGCCTAGAACCCCAAGGCAAACAGAATTACTGCAGTCCAAAGCACACAGCTCCAATTCATGTTGACCGGCGTCACAGGTACGCCTGTCGGCCAGAAACTGAAGAACATGACAACCACGGCCCACACGATGGCGAACCCATTGACAAACACTCCCCATCGGCCCATAGTCCAAGGCCCCAGTGGACGTAAGATATTTCTACAGGTTGTCAGAAGTAAAAATAAAATGGCTAGCTTACATGTGATTATGCACAGACGTAATAAGAAAGAGCAGTAAATACCTAGCATATTACTAAATAATAATAGAGACTTAAGGCCTTAAATTAATATAGTACTTCCTAAGGTTAGGAAGGTTATTTAATTACGTAAGAATAGATATTGCAAGTGTAACTATCTACATGTCTCCCTTATTATTATTAGAATTAGTCTTCTTAAAATCTTTATTATCCTTATCGTCGTCCTCGTCTTCGTCATTATCCTCTAAACTCTCCTCTTTATTATAACTATCTAGAAACTATTCGTTAATATTACTATCCTTGATTAACCTTCTCCTCTCTATCAGACTCTTTGCTATTGCTGTTATACTCCTTGCTATATTTCTCGCTATCCTTCTTATTATCCTTCTTATTATCCTTCTTATTATTCTTCTTGTCGTCCTCTGCAGTGTAATCTAGCGTAGATAGACCTCTAACAGTAACCTTATCTCTATCGTGTGTGTAGACCTAGGTATAGTTTTAGGTAGCTATCTTATTTATATAGTGCTAGCAGATTTAAATATCTTATAGAATTAAGTAGTAGTAGGAGCTTATGCAGCATAGGATCTTATACCTTACTATCTATATAGTTGCTTGCTTATTATGCGATATAAGAGCAAATGCTATCTAGTTAGACAACTCTAGTTATGCGTGTTATTAAATTAGATAAGGTACTTGCGTAGGTGCTGTAGTATAAAGCAGAGTAATAAGGATAACGCAGAGAAACAGCCTTAGTTTAGGTACCTAATAGTACTATTTAGTGTCTTCTAAGTAATCTTTTTAATTAGTATGTTATAGCTTCTAAGCCTCTTATAATATAGATAGTATATCCTTTTATTGCTGCGTAGAGTAATATATAGAGCATAATCTTAAGACGAGTATATAGAGAACTTATATAGCCTACCTCTAGAGAGCAAATTAGTTATGTAATATATATATCTATATGCAGATATAGAGACTTACTTAATATTAATATATCGTAGACTAAGCCTCTAGCAAAGCTAATAGGCTAATAATTCTGCTTCTAACTTAAAGTTATTTATGCTATACTATATTCTAAATGCTACGTAACAGAGCATTCCTAGCTAACTACGTAGAAATATCTAAATAAGTCTTTAGCTTAACTAGGCTCTTAGCAGCAATAGCATATAGGCTGCATCTATAATATAAATTTAGATATTAAGATATTAGATAGAAGAACAGCGTTTAGAGGTTAGAGACGATATAAAGGCTATTAGAGTACTAAAAGTATATAGGAAGAGAATTGCGAGACTAATTTATAACTACTAAGGATAAATGTATTAAAACATGCTTAAGCGTATTTACTAGACTTAGATAATATTTTATATATCTAATATGCGCTAGGTTCTAACTTATTTATAGTTTACTACGTTTGCAAGTCTTACACTATATGCATAGAGCGTTATAGATTATAGATAATAAGCAAGAAATATTTACTCTATAAATTAACTAGATAAAGGAAAAGAGCATATTTTTACTATATAATATAGTAAGTAAGAAAACGAAGATAAGATAAATTATATAGTTATCTATTTAAAGCTATAGAAAGTTCACATATCTACTGCATCTGCTTACTAGAGTTATTTTGCTAGTATTGCACTATTATCTAATACACTGCATCTCTAGCGCTTTGTGCTCTAGCTAGAAGACACTATAGTTTAGCGTAAGTATCGTTTTACTAGCCTTAAATTATTATCTAATATACTAGATCTCTAGCGCTTTGCTTGCTGTGTGCGAGATACTATAATCTAGCGTAAGTTACTTGCCTTTTATGCCTTAACTTAAAAAGTTAAAGCTAGAGTCTAATGCGCAGTATAGTTGCTTAGAGGTAGAATAGTGCTAAGAGAAGCGATATAGGCTAGAATAGCGTCCTTAACAGCTGTATAATTAATATAGAGCTTAAATCGCAGCTAGCTATAATAGCTAAACTAGATACGCAGAGGTAAGGTAATATTAGCTCTCTTATAGTAGAGCAGTTAGTATCCTAGTTCTAAATCTGCTTAACTAATCTATATACTACATAATAATATATTAGTAATCTAAAGTATTTTTGCTATAGAGTCTAGAGAAAGAATAAAGTGCTGCTTATTTATATTAAGCCTGCTAGATAGCTAAATAGAAGAGAAATAGTATAAGCTAAAGAGTATATAGCTTTAGGTAAGCAGCATAGATAGGTTAATACCTACTGCTACTTATCTAAGATAGTATATATCTATGCTAAATATTTAAGCATATATAAGCTTTAAGGCATTATAGCAAAATTTAATAATCTCTTTTACATCTTATAAGATTAGAAGTAATATTGCTAGAGTTAGGCTAGTTCTATAAGTTACTATTATTATTATAGTAAGGTATTAGAAACTTTTGCAAGACTAGCATTTACTTCTTATATTATAGAATTAAATATATATTTATATTTACTATAAGATATAATATTTAACGCGTAGAAAATAGAGGACGAGCTTAGAATAGCTGTAAGGTTAATTTATAGAGTTATATCTAGCAGCGTTTTTACGTAAAAACTAAGCTATAGGCTATATTTTATAGCAGAAGCCTATCGCCTAATATGCTCTCTTCTCTCTTAAGTTTTTATTACTTCTTTATTATATCTTTAAAGTAGTAACTATAGCTTAAAAATTCCTTCTTTATCTTTGTAAAAGCTAGCTAGAGCTAGGAATTATGCTCTTACTTAATTTCTTAACTATTAACTATGCTAAGTAGCATGCATTAGTGCTAGATTACTATATTTATCTCTTTTATATTCTTTATTTCTCGATCTAAATTCTCTTTTATTCTTATTTTCTTATTATCTTATTATATTAGTAAGTAGAAGCAAGGTTAGTAAATATTATGCGCAATAGCAATACTGCCTGCTAATAATTTCTGCTTAGATAGCGTAATTCTATACTAGAATTACTATTATAGCTACTTCTATTACCTAAAAGCGCTCTTCGCGCAATTAGCAGTTTATATTAAGTTAATAAGGAAGAGCTTTTAACTAAAACCTTATCTTTATCTTGCAGCAAGACTATAGACACTAAGAACGCTATTAACTATTAATATAATATTAGTATCTCTCTTTCTAGGATTAACTTACATTACTAATATACTACTCTTAAGCATACTATTAAGCTTAGATAGCAACTTGCAGACAGTTAAGCTAAATCTAAGTCTCTTTAATCTAAGCTTAACCTGCATAGCTAATATACTACTCTTAAGTATACTATTAAGCTTAGATAGCAACTTGCAAATAGTTAAGCTAACGAAAGTAGATGCATAACTAGACTTAAGGAACTTAAGTCTTATGCAAATAAGCTTAAATAGTAACTTGCAGATAGTAAAGCTACTAAAGCTAATTATATAACTAAATTTAAGTACCTTAAGTCTGAATTTACGTCTGCTAACTCTAAACACATAATATTATAGAAAGCTTTTAATAGAAATTCTAAGAATTTAAATATAACAAAGTTCTAGTTAACACTACGAGAAAAAGAGCTTAGAGATTTTTAAGGCTATTACGTAAACGATATAAGCAGTTAGCTAGCAGTTTAAGATGCTCTTAAAGAGTATAAAAATAGCTTAAAAGCGTATAAGATAGAAGAGCAGCTATAGGCTAATTACAATAAAGCTAATATAGCTTTATTAGAGATATAAAGTAATTTAAACTTTAAGTATAGACAGCTTAAGCAGCTTCACGAAAAGAATGCAGCGCTAAAGCAAGATCTTAAGTAAGCTTAGAAAGAAGTATATAATAAAGATATTACTTCTATAGCTGCTAAAATAAAGCAGGCTGCTGTAGAACAGAAGCTAAACTGCAGCTAAAAAGAACTAGCTCTTTAGTAAGGCAAATTTGCTATATAAATAGAAACTCTATAGCATAAGATATAAGAGCTATTAGTTATATAAGATAGACAGCGCAAGATATATAAGAAACTAACTAGAAAAGAAAAGAAACTCTCTAAAGCAACTAATAGTTATGCTGCTATATAGTAACGCCTTAATAGAAGACTTACTAGAGCAGTTTTAAGTATTTTCTAACTTAGAGAAAAGTAGTTTTTTATAGCTGCATATATTATATGCGCAAAGCTTATAATATAGAATAAGAGCAGAAGTTAAGACTAGAATAAGAGATTTAATCTTATTAACGATAGATATAATAACATTGCTATTATACCTTGCAAAGCTAACACCTTAATCTCTTTATTATATTATTAACTAGATTAAGTTTTTAAACGCGATAACTCTAGCACTAATCTAGCTCTCTATATGCAATAAACTATATAAAATATGCTTGCTAGCGTAAACTTAATAGTTATTATAGATAGTTATAGTTTAAGCAGCAAAATAATAACTATAATAAGAGAGAAGTACTCTATCGCATATAGAGCAGCTTAATAAATACTCTCTTATAGGCTTTTCTATTATGCTTTAAGAGTAGCTTATACGCAGCTTATACTAGAGTAGAGAAAAGAGACAGCAAAAATAAATAAGTTACTAAGCAAAGACTTTCTAGAAAGGTATGCTATTATAGAGGGTAAATTAAACAGATTACTCTAGTACGAAGTTATCTCTATTACTGCGTTTGCAGTATTATTAAAGTATTTTAAGACGACGAGACTTTCTAAGCTAACTAATTTAAACGCTAGCTTATTAAGAGCTTATCTAAAGCTTAAGTTAGTAGTCTATATAGCTATACTAAAAGAAACTAGCTATAATACTTATCTTACGCTAATTAACTTTGCTAGAGAGAAGTCTATATTAATAGGCAGAGATTAGATATTAATAGCTTTAAGAGATAGACTAATTATATGCTTAGAGAGATGTAAGAAGGCTTTATAGTATACGCCTTTAACTAGATCTAGTTTAGTACGTATTGCTGTATAAGACTAGATAATAAATGCTAACTAGCTTAAGGAAGCAAAATTTCTTAAATCTATTCTGCACTAGAAGAATCCTCTAAGCCTTATATACATTATATATCTAAATAAGTTCTATAACTACTATACTATAAAGAAGATACTAGAAAGATTAGATTAGTTATAAGAGATAGTATAGCTATACTATATATGTTATAAAGATCTCTATTGCTAGTAGATACGTACTATCTTTTTCTTATAGAGTAGCTATATCTATTCTTGCCTTATACTACTTTTTATGCGCTGTATAATATAGCGTTAAGCTAGAGACACTTAGTTTTACTTTACTCTTTCTCCTGCATAGCTATCTATCTATAACACTAGAGTAATAATTCTTCTCTTCTTCTCTTACTTTAAGCTCCTTAGCATATTTAATGTTAACTTCTACTCTTATAGAGTTTCCTGCCTCTAGTATTTTGTTACGAGGTACTTCTTCTATTATATAATTAGAATTGCTAAGAATTATTAACCTTGCTCTTCTTAGTAGCATAATAATATTAAACTAAACTATCTCTGCGATATTAAGCGCGTTGCTGCTAAATTTATAAAGTACTACTGCTGTTCTTATAGCTATAACTATAGATATTTGCATAAGATTAGTAATAACTATTAGCACGTCTCTATCTCTAGCAATACCTTAGGTTATAAGTCTTACTACGCGTAGAATAGCTATAATAAAAGCTTACGTAAGTTCTAAGATGCAATCTCTAAGTACTAATAGAACCTATTAGTAGATATTCTTAGGCAAATATGCTAGCACGACGCTCTTTACAGCAAGGTATAGTATAACTATATATCTTAATACTATTAATATTAGATAAGTTAGAAGGTAGTTATAGAGAATGTTAAGTTATATTATATATTAATTATAAGCGCAGCAAAAGGTAAGCAGTTGCGCAGTTAGCTATATTATTATATATAATTGCTCGTAGAGTTATCTGCGCAATAATAGTCTTTTAGAGAGTAGAAGAATATTCTAGTTAACGTTGCGTAAATAGCAGGTGCCTTATAATACTAGAAACTTATAGACTAATTAGACTCCTAGAAGCTCTAGAAGCGCGCTAAGTATTATTAAGCTTCTTACCTTAGCACTAGAAGAACTCTAAAATTATTATACTATCTTTAATATATTTTCGCTAAGTGCAAATAATTATAGTAACCTAATTTTCTAAATATAGTTATGCAAGAAGTATTAAGCTAATTAGCAAATACTAAGTAGATTCTAAATATGCTGTCTAGTATAAAGACTTAGCCTTAGATTATTTATTATGCTGCTATTCCTAGCACTACCTTAATATATTACTAGAATCTGTCTTAAGTAGCACTAGTAAGCATATACTTCTAGTAATAAGTTAAAATAGTTCTTATAGAAGTACTAACTATTTGCATAGGCAATTTTAAGTGCAGCGCTAGCATATTATTATCTATAAGCAACGCTCTTCTATATAGCTAATCTATAATTAAGTTAGCGCGTAATAATAGAATAAGTAATTTTATAAAGATAGCTTCTATGCCTAAAATACCTACTACGTACAGCAGTCTTATAGTAACCTTATGCGTTAATGCAAATAAGATATAACTATAAGTTAACTAACGCGTTAACTGCCTAGCTAGTATAAGTATAAGAGCTAAACTAGTATACAAAATCTATATAGATGCCTCTAATAATTACTTCTGAGTGAGAACGAGATTTACTTAAAGATCCTTCTTAGCTATATAGCAGCCTACTGTCTAAGATTAAGAAGTTATTCTAGGCAAAATAAAGCTATAAGAATCCTAAGAATATATGCTTATATAGTATTAACTAATCTATTAATCTTACTTTTAAGTATCTATTCTCTAAGTACTATTAGTGTAAGTTTTTGCAAGCAGATACTAGATTTATTGCTATCCTAGGCAAAGGCACGTGCTCTATATACAATAAGGTCTATATATATACAGCTTACTAGGCTTATAAGTATTATGCTTCTAAAGATAGTTAGAAGCATTCTATAGTAGAACTTCTTGCATAGTATATATAGTATATTATAGGCAAATATAAAGCGCCTTGCAAGTAATTTCTGCTGCCTAATAATAAGATCTTGCTAAGAAAAGAGATACGAAAAGTATGCTATTAGCATCTCCTCCTATACTAGCACAGAGCCTTCTATAGAACTCTATTCTCTTACTAAGAGTCTAAGTATCTTTATAGATATTATGTATATAGAGCGTAATAAGGTGTTATATTTTAGTTATATATTAGGTTATATTACTATAAGAGTAGCTTTATTTTTAGAACTGTTAGCTTATAGTCTAATTAATTAATAAGACTAATAAGGCTTATTAATAAGTCTAGTAAAATTAATATCTATAGAGAAGTTAAGTATACTATAGATAGCACTATGCTAAAAGAACCTCTTATGCGCTAAGCTATATACTATCTATATACCTTAATCTTATACTTAGTAGTACTACTTAAACCTAAGAATCTTATAGGTAAGATAAGCTAGCATTTTAATAGGTCTAACTAGCTTCTATAGATTATCTCTATAAATAATAATATTAGCGATCTTATAAACATAGTTACGCTAGTCTACGTATAATATATAGATATTACTCTGCTTCTAGAAAGAGAAGTATAATATAAATCTGCGTAAAACAGAGCTTCCTATAGCTTCCTCCTTGCTATAGGTAGCCTAGAGAATGTATTTATTAAGAAGTAAGTTAAGGTATTTGCCTATTTCCTTCTATTAGTATATTTCTCTAGCTAAGATATAGATAAATAGATCTTTGTTAATTATAAGGTTCTAGTATATAAGTTATGCGTTAATGCGCCTTAGGCAAGTGCATGCTTCTTTGCTGCTATACTATTTTAGTAAATATAGTATAAATTATACTATCTAGAGAGTCTAGTGCTAGCAGTATAGACTTTTAATATATTAGATAAGGACATGCTGGTATTAGATTCTATATAGAGTAACTTATGCAGCTAGAGGCTAACCTTTATACTTAGTAAGGTCTTTAGCTACCTATCTTATCTAGCTAATTATGTTGCTAGTCTAGTAGCTTATTACCTAGCGTAGAATATAGTAATAAGCATCTAAGTTCTTAATAATAGTCCTTATAAGATATAGAGTAGCTTTAATTAAGGCGTAGTTCTTAGAAGTAGAGGTTTTATTTAGCTCTAGAAGAAGATTATATTAGAGGACGTAAATAAGTTACTTCTTAAGAGCTAATATATTGCTAACGCTTACTTCTGCTTTAATAAAGTATTTACGCATATAGTCTTTAATAGTAGAGTAGATAGCGCTAGATAATATAAGTATAAAAAGATCTATTATAGAGTTATAGTTAGTTGCGCAGAGAGTTATAAGAATATCTTAGTAGAAGGCCTGCATCTCTTAGTATAGGTTAGTATAAAGCTATAGAGCTAATAGCAAGTAGAAATTCTAGCTAATACTAAGAATAATAGCAGCAATACTAAGTATCTACGTAACTAGCCTCTAGGCAGATTACCTTAGCACTGTTATTTGCTACTTATAGTTAATCCTGCCTAACTAAGCTTAACAAAGTAAGTTCTACTATATTATGCTAGGTAAGAGCTAGAGCTTAGAGTAGTAACTCTTAGAGTAATATATTAATAGATCTTAAAGTAATTAAAGCAATAGAGAGACGGATCTTAAAGTAATAGAAGGATAGATTTTAAAGTAATAGATCTTAGAGTACTAATAAGTACCTATAGCAGTTAAAACGCAAGCGTAGCTGCTGCTAGCTATACTAGATACGCAGCTTTACTCTACTATCTTCTATTTATAGTTACTGTATTAAAACTATCTAACTGCTATTTATAGTTAATAATAGTTCTAGTTATACGCGTTATACTTTCTATCTAAACTGCTTCTCTGCTAGCTTCTTATATCTTAAGCTATAGCTAGTTACTATGCATAATTTATTTCTACCTTTATAGTTCTATTATTATAAGGTAGAATTAGGCGTATTTACTCTATAACTATATACTAGTATATTTGCTCTTTGCATTATTTTATTAGTTTTGCTGTAAGCGCCTAGCGTCTAGTAAGTATGCTACTCTATTACTATCTTTCTTATAAGCATTCTATAGCTTGCATTATAGAGAAGTAGATATAAATGCAACCTATTAGTCTTATAAGACTCTAGATTATAGCCTTGCTAGTCTTAATAATACTTTACTAAACTTCTAATTTACTAATCTTACTATACTTCTCTATGCTCTTAACCTTTAATATATAAGTCTACTCTACTATAATAAGAGTGCTCTATACTATCCTTCTCTGCATGCTTCTAGCTATTAGGTATAGAAGCTTTAAGATATAGATTAATATCGTATAGAGAGCAATAACTATTCTATAGAATACCTACGTTCCTTATGCTAATATAGCATCCTAGCTAGTTGTAGTTAAGCATACTATACGCTAGGTTTACTAAGTAAGTAACTTTCTCTTAGAATAAGTAGCTTATTTAACTAACTAGAATATATAGATTGTTGCCACTGTTTAAGACTAGAGCCTTATTAGCTCTTTCTGCTACTCTATGCTTATGA